>NC_142010.1:62016468-62171031 GCF_049901735.1 Notechis scutatus
TGAATGGTATTTGTTTGCTCAAGGTATTCAACTGTTTAACCCAAAGTTACATGCATTAAGGTTGACTCAGCCTTCCATCCTTCCAAACTGGGTAAAATGAGGACCCAGATTGTTGGGGGCAATTTGCTGACTCTGTACACTGCTTAGAAAGGGCTGTAAAGCACTGTGAAGTGGTATATAAGTCTGAGTGCTCTTGCTCTTGCTATTTAAAAACAAATATTTACTAAGGGGAAAAAATCACCCTTTTTTTGCAAAAGGTAGACACATCACACTAAGGCAATACTTTCTTGTCTTAACCATGGTCAAAAAATAAGTAATATTGTACAGCACTCAGGCTCTACACTATTATCCTGAATCATCAATATTAAATTTAATATATAATTCACATACATTGGCTAAGTCTTTTCTGATTTAACTGAGATTTTCCCTTTCTCCAATGAAATTGTATGATTGAGGTAATATGAAATTTTAGATATTTCATAATACCTGATTTTTTTATAAATGATAATTTCTTAATATTGTAGTCTTTTAAAAATTATTATTATTTTAAATTTTATCTATTTTCAATAATTTGGTGACTCCTTATATAGTTCATGAACAGATTTGTTCATGGCTCACATGCAGACTGATCATTTCAAAGTTAAACTTCTTCCTCAACGAAGATCCTTCCATATTCAGTTTCATCATTTTCTATCCTCACCCTAGTTGGCAATGTAATGGTCAAGCTTGCTGATGTCCCACATTTCATTCTAATGCTCAAGTGTTTTATTTACTTTACTGAAAAGATATTCTATATGACTTTGGACCTAAGTAAACATATGACCAACATATTCAAAAGATAATGTAGCTGAAAGTTTTAGGATGAAGCGGTAGATTTCAATTACATTATGAAATACTTTCAAAATTACAATAATAGATATTTTACTATGTATTATTTCTTTCAAGGCAGAAATAATTTGGAGTAAAAGATTGTAGGACCTGATTTTATCTGCTGTACAAGTTATCATCCTTCTAGCGATATTACAAGAATTTGTTTACTTACTTGCCGAATTTTCTGTCCATACATGGAACCACTGACATCGATTACAAAGGCAACATTCTTCGGTAAACGTTCCAGGATTTTTGGTGCAAAAAAGTGTACAAAGTATCCATTTACTACCTAAAAAACATTGATAAGGATAGTATTCATGTGTGGTAAGGTTTTGTTTGGATTTGTTTTTGTGCTGGTATACTAGTTCAAATGTGAAACAACTAGAGTTACCTGTAAATTATTAGGAGAATCTCTGTTCACATCATACTTAATGACAAAATCTCCTTGTAGCAGAGTAGTTGTACAATTGTCACAGGTTCGTCGTTGTTCAATAGTAGGATTGAATGATACATGGCCCTTAAAAAAGAAGAATTCTTCATCTTAGATTTCAGCAAATGAAGAAAGCAGATTCTGCAGAAGTTTTACTTTTATTTAGGGATCCAGGATAATGACCCATACTATTTCTCAGTATATTTTCTGCAGTTTATATTCAAAGATTATTTCCAAACATGCTTTACCAATCTAGAGGCCTATCTTGTCCTTATTGTACATGCAGAATTTCTGAGGAAGCCTTGGGAGTTTTTAAAAGGAATATTTAGAATGGGGTCAGCAATTCCTAAATAACTACAAGTTGCTATCGAAATTCAGTTGTGGTATATTTTGAATTATTAAATGTTGGAAGTTCCAAAATTGCATGTATCAGCTGCAGATGTAGGAACAATAAATGCAAAACAGCTAGCAGTGGAACATCGCATTTTTATCACCTTTTATTGTCTAAGAAAACGTACTCTGCATATCTTACTTTGCATTGCCTCTTAACTAGCTACACTTACATGGTCAGGATTATTTCATTCATTCATTCATCGTATTTGAATGATGATATTTATTACTTTTATTTCCTCCTTCATTGAATTTATGTGTTACTTTTTCCATAATGATGGATGCACCACACCAGTTCTATGCTGTTAGGCATTATTTATATTCTGCAATAAAGAGTCTATTGGATTTTCGTTCATACTAGCTTCCAGATTCCTTTCTAGAAAACCAAGTCAAAAGGAGGAGGGCTTTGACTGTCTGATTGTTGCCCACCATTTGGAAGCCACTGACATCACTGCACACGATTTGGCCCTAAGCATATATTGCTTATCCCCTCCCCTGCCCCAAGAATGTTGTGTTGACCAAGAGCAGAGAGTAATTTATGTTTAGGAAGAGAAAGAGTTTGTCAGTCTGCAAAGCAGGCAGAAAGCCCATGAGCAATTCAGCAAGATGATCTGACTTGATTGAACTGTTATATTACGGAAACTATAGAAAAATCTTCTTTCTAATGAAAATGCTGCTGTGGTACTTCACATTCTGGAAGAACCAAGGCCAACAGAAACAGGAAAGAAGCAAGAAAACAGTCGTGGGTCATCCAAAGCTGTTTTTTCAAAAGGCAACAGGACTTGGTTTCTCCTTGGAGATGCTTTTCCTTGAAGAAGTTTCACTTGTTGGATGAGAAGTGAAACATTTTCAAGGAAAAAGAAAGTTCAGTTGCCTTTTGAAAAGCACCTTTAGGACAATTGTGACCTGGATGACTGAGAATCTCCATAGACATCTAGTCGTGGGTCACCTTTCTATAATAGCAAGTGATCTCTTACTAGATTATATTGGGAAAAGAAATGTGGTGTAAACTTCAGAAGCTATTCAGTATTGCAGCATGACTTCTCTCAAGTGCCTATGATACTACATTAAACAATGTAATTACATTACATTTAAGTCATTAAACTAATGGCTTAAACTCCCAAATGCATTATTCCAGAACTTGGAAGCTAAAATGTACCTAATAACCATCAGTTCTGAAAATTTTTCATTTACTTTCTTAAAGAGCAAAAGAGTCCTGGAAAGATAAACAGAATGGTGGTTGTTTTTTTCAAGAGTGAGTAATGTATCTGGAAGAAAGCCTGACACTGCACACTTACTAGTGGGAGTAGAAACACAGGAAAGGAAGTTGAGAAGTAGCCAAAAAGAAAAAGGATAAAGCATGAAAAAATAATTCCCAATATCCCACAACAAAACAATGTGGCAGAGAGGAAAACCAGAATCTAATGCAAATTACCAGAAGCATGATTCTCCATGATGGACTAACAAAGTAATATTGGGAAGAAGTAGAAATGTTTGCAACTTCCAGTTTAATTTACACATAAAAGACAAAGATGAATCATGGTATAAGAGCAAACCATTGTGAAGCACATTAAGTGTTGGAATTCAAGTTGTATGTATGTATTTAATACCTCATATAACTATCCTTTTCACTCTGCAATGTAACATACTTAAGATATGAAGATATTTTTTTGATATGTACTTCTTGTAGACAAATTATATCAAATTAAAAAATTATATGGTTATTTACTGGGAATTAAATTAGAGGAAGAACAAGTTAAAGAAACTATGATTGTTTGTGGGAAGAATTTTGGATATGGGATTGATTTAGAGAAATGGCAAAAATTGTGGTCTCAAAATTATAAAATGACAATGTCAACAGCATATAAAGAAAATTTGTATAAGATGTTTTACAGGTGGCACTTTCCCCCGACAAGAATAGCAAGAATGTTCAAGAACAAATCTGAAAAATGCTGGAAATGTCATCAGATACCTGGCTCATATTACCATATGTGGTGGACTTGTGAGGACGCTAAAAAATATTGGACTAAAATTCGCATGTGGTTGGAAAAAATGACAAAGAAACATATAGATTTGAAACCGGAGTTTTTTATTGGGAATCTTACCAATACAGTAAAGTACATACAGTAAAGACTTGAAATATCTGATTGTAAATGTATTAACAGCGGCTAGGATTGTATTTGCTAAAAACTGGAAGAATGAGAAAATACCATCACAGGAAGAAATTATTAAGAAAATATTGGAATGTGCTGAGATGAATAGATTGACATTTGAAATTAGAGAGCAAGAGGATAAACAATATTATGAAATTTGGGATCTTTTTTATCAATGGCTAGATGATAAAATACGATAATAGAATATTTAGAATGTTAGACAGCAAGGAATACCTTTATCTTTTCTTTCACCTTTGTTATTTGACATTATATCTATAAAGTGTTTCTAGGATAGATTTGGTATGATTATATGATTTGTTATAGAATAAACTGTTTAAAGTATTGTTATCTCATAAAGCATGAATGATTAAAAGTATAGTCAAATGATTTTTTAATAACGATATTAAGATATATAAGTTTGGATTGACAATATGAGTTGTTATGTAACATAACTGTAATTGAGACTACGAAATGAATGCACAAAACTGATGAACCAACCGACACACTGTATGTACATAAGAGAGTTGATGTTTTAATGTTTTGTTTGTCTTGTTTGTTTGTAGAAAATCAATAAAATTGTTTAAAAAAAAGATATGAAGATATTAAATAGACACAAGAGATATATAATTCCCTGCATTCTATTAAAATATACAGTGAGGCATATTTTGATGAAGACAAGGACTGAATATTGAGATTTCATTTAGAAATGCCAAGATGAAAAACAATAGTGCAGCTTTCATAGCAAGAAAAAATTATTGAACCTTCGTAATAAAGAAGAAATGGAAGTAATGCCATAAGCAGAAACAAAGGCCATTAGAGACAGTCCCAGAACCATAGATAAGATACTCAACTCAACTAGACAATGCCTTCTAAATGATTTCTCTTCTAGCCAAAGAGGAAGATATACTAGATTCCTCCACAAGGAACCACACTGGAGGGAAGACAAATAGCTAAGTGCTGGTAGAAAAGATATTGATTTTTTTTTTACAAGAAAACAAAGATTTTCAGAGAGGAACAAAAAGAGAGGAAGTTCTTTGGATACAAATTAGTCTTCGCAATTAATATGATAAAGAAGACAATACAATGTCTAACTCTATAAGACGAGATGGGTTGCCAAGAGATACTCCCAAAACATGGCAAAAATTACAATGGAATCTATATAATATATATATATATATATATATATATATATATATATATATATATATATATATATATATATATATATATATATAATCTTAAATATTAAATATTAATATTTTCAATATTATTATTTGGGTTCAGCCCCACCTACCCTTTTTGAGCCTTCACTTATTTTTTTCATTCTGACCCACCTATTTTCGTAAGAGCAGCTTTTTAGCTATTCTAAGAAAATATTGCCTATACCTGATATAGGGAAATGCTTGGGAACTACTTTCACTTGTGAAGTATCCTCATATAATTCTGTGGCTTTATCTTTGATTGTGGTTACCCTAGGCCATGTCTCACTTAGAGCCCTGACTGGGGACAAAATGATATGTGTGAAGCAAATAGATTACTTAAAAAAATATATTCAATAGGTCATTCTTTATTTTCTTTACTTCTAGATAGTATCATAAGGCATGTCACCATTGTAATTTTTGCTTCTTGCTTGTGAAACTTCTATACTTACTTGCAACCAGGGGCTTCTTCTGTGCTTACTGCAGGGGAAATCTCCACCCAAGGTTGTAACCATGATCATGGCAGATACCCATGCTTCCAACTAATTATAGTTAATCCTCAGTTAACAATGGTAATTGCGACTGGGATTCCCGACACACTTAGCGACAAAATTCCTGGCAGTCCCCATTGTCATCCCACTGGTCATTAGGCAAGGATTATCCTGTGTATGAATCATCCTTCAAGATTCTATTACCAGGCATACCTTTTTTCCTGAAAAAGACTTTTTCACTACTGGTAGCAGTTCGTTGTTGAGGAATGTCCCTTCAACTTCAAGTTCACTGATGCCTTGAGGCTCAAAGATGTTTGCTTCAATCTATAACATTGATTTAAAATTACATTGACATTAGCAAGACCGAGTAAAATACCCAGATAGACCAGTAATGTACAGTGTAAACAAAGCATCAAAAACAATTAATTTCATAGTTATTTATACGTTTATTTCTAAATTAATAGTTCTGAGCATAATTCACAAACTTTTCCAAAAACTACTACAAGATAAAGTGACAATACATTTGATCGTACCTCAAATTTATTGACAAGCTGTTTTGGATTTACTTTGATAAACATCTCGTATTTTCCAAACTTTCGTTTCAAGAGTTCTTCATAAGTCAGTTGAAAAGTAACTTTACTGGATGATGCAATGTTGACAGAAACACTGAATTTCTCTGTTTTTCTTCCAGCAGCCCTTCAAGATAGCATAAAAAGATGATTACATATCCTCATGCTCATAGCCCACCATTTAACACTTTCATTTGCACTTTGCTCATTTATTTAGCATCTGTTTATTGAATAAATACCGTATTTGCCGGCGTATAAGACGACTTTTTTGCCCTAAAAAACATGCCTCCAACTGGGGGGTCATCTTATACGTCGGGTCGCGTCTTATACGCCGGCAAATAAGGCCAGGCCTTATTTTTTGACCCCGAAAAACAGCTAGGATGTCTTTCCGGGGTGACTTAATTAACCTTGCATCCTCGGGTGGGTGGGCGGGCGGCGCGGCTTGGATATTCGGGAGACCTTCGGATTCGGGCCACGTTGCTTTCCCTTCTCCTTGCTGCCGCGTTTGGCGCAGCCACGTGCGGCCAGTCAGGGCTCCTCCCTGCAACCGGAGCCCTGAGGAGACACTGGCTTCAGCGCTCCCGTCTTCCCTTTGCTTTGAAGGTAAAGCAAATTATTTTACAAAGCCTCCCCTGCCGAGAGGGCAACCAATAACGATGGGAAGCTAATTTCCTGGGGCCTCTTCCGTTCCTCCCGACCTCCCTACACTGCGCGCCTCTGGCGCACGGTCCCTTCAGCCCAGCGAGCTCTTCCACCTCAAAGAAAGGCCAGGCGGGCTGCTGCAGGGCAGCAGCAGCGGGTCTGAGCTGCTCGCAGCGAGCAGCCACCACCCTTAGCCCGACGGGGTGAGCGGGCGGAGTTAGCGCCCGCCAGCCCGTCCTTCCTGCCTTTGGAGGCACCTGCACGGAGCGCCTCCAGCGGCTCGGTTTCCCCTACCGGCGGGTCCTCCTTTCATGCGGAGGCTGCGGGGAAGGCGCTCACCGAGAGGATCTCTCCCTCTCTCTCCCAAGGTCAACATCTGCGCTGCAGAGGAGAGGGCTGCAGCCGGTTCCTCCTGCTTGCTGAGTGGTGGGGAAGCCGCGGCCTGCCCGTGCGAGATATGGCAACGAGGGGCAGGAGGAGGCACGCACACACCCCGCTGGACCCTCCGCTCATCCTGCCAGGGCCACGCCAGAGCCATAAGGGTTGGGCAGAGCTGGGAAAGTGAGTCGCGGGTGTGTGCGTGCCTCCTCCTGCCCTCGCTGCCAAATCTCGCACGGGCGGGCCGCGGCTTCCCACCACTCAGCAAGCAGGAGGAACTGGCTGCAGCCCTCTCCTCCGCAGCGCAGACGTTGACTCTTGCGGGAGAGAGAGGAAAGATCCACTTGGGCGAGCGCCTTCCCCGCAGCCCTCCGCACGAAAGAAGGACCCGCCGGTAGGGGGAAACCGAGCCACGGAGGTGCTCCGTGCAGGTGCCTCCAAAGGCAGGAAGGACGGGCTGGCGGCGCTAACCTCGCCCTTCTCCCCGTCCGGGCTAAGGGTGGTGGCTGTTTCCGCTGTGAGCGGCTCCCACCTGGCCTTTCTTTGAGGTGGAAAAGCTCACTGGGCTGAAGGGACCGGCGCATCAGAGGCGTGCAGTGTAGGGAGGTCGGGAGGAACGGAAGAGGCCCCGGGAAATTAGCTTCCCATGTTATTGGGCTGCCCTCTCGGGCAGGGGAGGCTTTGTAAAATAATTCAGCTTACCTTCAAAGCAAAGGGAAGACGGGCGGCAGCAAGGGAGAAGGGAAAGCAATGGTGGAAGGTCTCCGATATGAAGTGCCCCACCAACGCAGGCAGCACCATATCTGGGCATGCAACAAAAGTACTTCCTAAGTGGCCGGGCTCCGCTCGCACCGCCCGACCTCCGCTCGCACCACCTCCAAGTGGGGGGGTCGTCTTATACGGCAAGTATATAACAAACTCTATATTTTGAGTGGAAATGTTGGGGGGTCGTCTTATACGCCCAGTCATCTTATACGCTGGCAAATACGGTACTTAGGACAGGAAATGAAATAAGGAAACAAATTCGGTTTGGCCTCACGTACTTACTTCACAAGCCCTGCAGTCTGGCCCCTTGAAACTGCTTGTTGATACTGCTTTTGGGCAACTTCTTTCTCCTTTATGATTCCAGGATAAGTGACTCCATCAATTGTCCTATTAAAGGATACATCAGATATTTGAATATATGTGCAAAGATGTCTTGTGGGTTTTTTTTTCTTCAGTTCATCAAGTAAAGGAGATATTTGAGAGGTATAATGAGGAGGCTGGAAAGAATGCTGCCTCTGTAGGACTGAAAACATAATGAAGAATTATGAAGGATATTCTCTGGATATTGCAGAGCAGATTACCAGAGGGCATGTCTATTTCAGAGGAGCTTATGCAACAGGAGGCCATATTTTGGATGATCTTTAAAAAGAATGAAGGTAAGAATAATGCTGTGATGCAATCAGTTATCTAGACTGGTAAGAACAGAGAGGTTAGGAGAGAGGCCTTAGTTTTACAAATCTGATTTTGTGCACATAGTTGGATTAGGTGGCTACAACGTCATCTGTAACAGTATCTTCATGGTAGTTATTCTATGATGGATTGACATTTGAAATGAGACACAGGGAACTGTCTCTGAGAAAAATGCCAACCCTGAGAGAACTCAGGTAGCAGTATTTATTGAGAAAAAACACAAGCAAAATATACAGTATGCATATTCAGAAAACAATGACCTCAACAGGAGATTACTTCACCAGCATGAGAACACACAATCTTGGAAAGTCCCAGATGTTACCTTGCTAGGATGAGATCATACAGCCACAGAAAGTCTCATGGGAAAGTTTGGAAAGTCCCATGAGAAAGCACAACTGTGTACCTTGAACTTTCACCCATTTTCCTGTTCCTTCTAAACTGGCAGAATCAAAACAGAATGAGGCACTCTGAGCAAAGATACTCCTACCCCCACCAAGAATGCCCACATCTCCTAGACTTACTGCTAGTTATACAAAGGCCTTACAGAAAATGATAAAATGATTAATAAAATATATTACCACATTCCCTCCTTTTTTATTTATTCAAAGATAGGGGGTGTTTTAGTGGCATAGTACACAGTTCCCTCATGACCTGATCCCACACGCCGGAAGACTGAGGTACACATTTGTAATAGATTAGGAATACATTGAATAAAACAACATAATAAGATACATATAGCAATAATAATAACAACCCCTTGCAATAAGGAGCGAAACCATGATCCATCAGGAAGCCAGGACCACAGACTGTCCCAGAATGATGCATTAAACCCATCAGCTCCAGATTGATGCTGAGCAATACGATCTTCCATGTCCTGAACAGTTTTTGTAATGTTTGGCTCATAATTATGTATAAAAAACACAACAATGCGAATGAATTAAAGCACAAACTCCTCCTTGGGCAGCTAACATAATATCTAAAGCATATCGATTTTGCAAAGTAACTTTACGAATTTCAGACATTTCTACATTAATCATCTTAATATTCTTTATAGTATCATTAAACATAGCAACAGTAAAATTATTTAAAATATGAATATCCCTATAGTTCATAGCAATTCCCAAAGGCGGGATAAGACCTCGAGAAATTTGTGTCCATAGATTACCTCCCATGGTTAGGATCTGGAATTGCTCTGTTGTAGCACAAGACAACTGTTTTCTCCAGGTTGCATTCTTTATTAAATCTTTTTTCCTCAAAAGGCACTCCATGCAATGTTAGTCCTTCTCCCACTCTCCCAGGAAGGTGCATACACAACCAACAATTGGTGATGTTCAAGTTTTTGGCAGTTGTGCGCAAATCTTTAATGTAATTATTATCTGTCCACAAATCATCGCCCAAATCTCCGGCACGCTGAACATGCTGTCGCTGCTCTCTCCGCACCCGAGCAGCCCAGGACAGATTAGGCAGAATCAACAGGATCAGGAACCACAGATGCGCCATCCTGCTGTTCCGAAACTTCCTTCACAGGTGCCTGCGAATGATCAGGCCGAACACACCGACCAGGAACCCAACGAATTTGACCAAGATGTTCAACTGCTGCATAACCACGTCCCCACGTTATCAGCTCAGCAGGAACCCATGCTGGATCCGGAAGAAACCGCACCAACACCCGAGGCCTCACCGCATCTGTAGAAGGAGAAGAAAAATGCCTGCTGGCCGCGCTACAGGGGGTTACCAGACAAATTTAAAAATTTAAAGTATATAAAGCTAGATTTAATTGATCTTGAATCGCCGGAAGCCCCAGGAGCTTCCCTCCTTTTTTATTTAATTTAGTCAACATGGTCTTGAGCGTGGAATTTGAGCAACAAAACACACATTCACACGCTGCTCCAAACATCCTTGTAACAGCAAAAGCAATCTTAAAATATCAGGTGATATTCCAGGAGACAAATAAGAACCTGCTACAAAGGGTAACAAATTATACACATACAATGAATCCACTATTAAATTAAAATCCTGATTGTGAAAATTTTGAAAAGCCAAAACTACAGCAGCAAGTTCTGCCTGCTGGGCAGACTTCTGCTCTGAAGTCACTTTTGTATGCCAAATTCCAGATTTATCTTTCCAAACACAAGCACCAAAAACTTTCCCTCCATCAGTAAAAATTGTAGGAGCATCTGATATGCCCAATGGTATCCTTTCTTACATTTTGGGCACACTGATTTAGGACGAACACCCTGTCCCATTGATCTCTTATTCTGCTGACTTTGACCTCCTCCAGGAGCCCGACATTGCGCTTTAAAATGTCCAGGCTTCCCACAATTGAAACAATTCCCCTTTTGAGCATGTCCTGTTTGTAAAGCCAGAGCTAAAGTTTCCATGTTAAAAGACTGACTCCCAACCTTCCTACATGCATTAATCAAATCCGCGATTTCTCGCTCTCCACTTGCTATAAGTGGATTTAAAATCTTTTTGCAATCTGTGTTAGCTTGTTCTACTGCTAACTTAAAAAGCAACTCTTTCTGGGCGAATTGATTATCAATTTGTCTTTCTATAGCCAATTTCAGTCTGCTAATGAAATTTTCATAGGGTTCATTGTTCCCTTGTTTGATGTTAGTAAAGGTCTTCTCACCACCTTCGCCGTCAGGGAGAGACCCTATGGCTTGAAAAATTATTTGTGGGAGAAGAATGAACCCTTCCTCAGGCATACCATCTCTCTGTTGTTCCACTGTTGTAAAATTACCAGCTCCGTAAAGCTGATCTGGGGTAACATTTGCTGTTCCCCTCTGGACTGCCAGCTGTCTCCATTTCTGATCTAACACCAAATATTGAGCTGGAGTTAAAATCATATTCAACAGAGCTTTCCAGTCAGCCGGAATCATTTTATTTCCATAACCAACTGCTTCTAACAATGCCTGAGTATATGGCGTTCTAACACCATATTCTTTTGCTGCTTGCTTAACTTCCCTCAATATTCTGAGCTGTAAAGGCTTCCACTCCCGCTCGGATTTAATGCAGCATCCATGACAATTTCTACTGGATTAAGTTGAACTTCTACTCCAAACTCCACCAAATCATCTCCTGATAATTCCCTCTATTCTTTGCTTCTTGAATAGCTGCAGTAACTGCATCCACCTGAACCCTTAAAGGTAAACTCTTATCCTCTGACAAAGTATTTCTAGCGCCGGACAGTCCCCAGATTTATCTGGAGGTGCCGTCGGCGGCAACAAACGTACCGCATGGTAAAGCGGCAAACCTTCTTCAGGGGGTGCTAGGAGCGGTTGTTCATAAGTAGCTAACGCATCCATAATCACCCTCCAAGTTAACAAAATTGAAGAAGGGGCACGAGGTTCCTCGTGCAAAAATTTCCCTATCTTTTTCCAGGACTCTACTTTAATACTACCTCCCTCCGGATATGACTTAATATTTTTCCAAACATACTGTAGTAAGTCCTCAATTTCTTTCTTTCCTACAGCACAACCCCTACTGCCAATTCCAAATCCAAAACTATTCCCAATGATCCCTCTCAATTCCCTGATGTGCTCTTTCTGAGCCTTCGAGAGATCTCCCCCATACTCACGAAAGAATCTATCTTCGTCCAGCGAAGAAGATGAGGGCCCAGTCGACGTCCGCGACGATGAGTATAGGATGCGGGAAACGTATAGCCTTCCAAGCTAACACGTCGGGGTCACCATTTATGATGGATTGACATTTGAAATGAGACACAGGGAACTGTCTCTGAGAAAAAATGCCAACCCTGAGAGAACTCAGGTAGCAGTATTTATTGAGAAAAAACACAAGCAAAATATACAGTATGCATATTCAGAAAACAATGACCTCAACAGGAGATTACTTCACCAGCATGAGAACACACAATCTTGGAAAGTCCCAGATGTTACCTTGCTAGGATGAGATCATACAGCCACAGAAAGTCTCATGGGAAAGTTTGGAAAGTCCCATGAGAAAGCACAACTGTGTACCTTGAACTTTCACCCATTTTCCTGTTCCTTCTAAACTGGCAGAATCAAAACAGAATGAGGCACTCTGAGCAAAGATACTCCTACCCCCACCAAGAATGCCCACATCTCCTAGACTTACTGCTAGTTATACAAAGGCCTTACAGAAAATGATAAAATGATTAATAAAATATATTACCACATTATTCTGCTAACAGTATTGCGAGTCTGATCTCCAAAGTATAGAGAAATAAGAAAATGATGTACATACAAGGTAAAGTTGGTAATAAAGGCTGTTTTGGGAAGCTCCACATCAAACTGAGCTTCCTTGGACACATTGGCACGATTCACAGCTCGACTAGTGATGACATTACGGGAAAACCTGGAAGTTACACTGCAGTCAATTTTCACCCAGTAGATCTCTATGGCCTGGGTGTGCTAGAGAAAAAAAAAGTCACATGGTTATACAGAAATGTGCTGCTAATATACATTCCTGTTATTTTTTTTAAATGAAATCAAAAGGTCACATCTGGAAAATTATATGTTGGGGGAAACTGATTTCTGAAGAAATAAATATAACTTTTGAGCTGAGGAAATGATTTCTTTACGCCCAGCAATGAAGATACAAATGACTAAGAGAAAATATTTGTATTTTGTATGTGCCATCTAAACTTAATGATCAGCATTCTAAATGAAAGGTTACTTACCACATCAGTGGCACTTCTCTTCTACAAATAAACAGTGGAAAAAAAGGATTAATTATTGCCAAACAACAGATGCTGTATCCTACCAATTAGGCTGCATAGTAGTTGTATGTTATTCCACATTTCTTTTCATTTTAAGGGAGAGCATCACAATAAATGAGAGCTTCCATAAAATGAAGTCTGAATAACCCGTATGCATAACCTTGGCTGGGTTCTTACCAAACAAATCCCTACTAGTTTACCAACCCGAATAATTTGGAAACATCACTTACATAAACAGAAAATAAGAAACATCTGGAAAATATGCCATAAATTACCATAGTAACTAAGATAAATACCTTTACCTAATAGAGTTTTTCTACTGTTCCTCAGAGGCATAACTGTGGAGCTGCCTCAGTTCAATTTTAGGTAAGTTAGGTATAAACACAGGTGTGGTAGATAGCTCTCTCATGTATGTAATGTATGTGTGTATGTATGTTTGTAGTATTTATGCACATACAACCATGAATCCATGTTTCAAACACCCCACGATCACACATACATAGACACGAGTACTCCTTGCTTTATCTGCTTTATTTTTTCTTAATTCAGTATCTTCCAAAAAAATTACTGAAATGCACAACATGGTACACAGCATACAGATCCAAAGAAGACAAATCAAGTTTGGGTCCAACACAACCCCCCCTCAGGGTATGTCTTAGCAGCTCGTAAAAGAAGTCACAGGACTTGCTAACAGGCACAGTAAGGGACCATACTGGCTTCAAATCAAATCTTTGTTATGGTCATAGACAAGCATAACTTTGGCTGCTTCATATGCAGCACATCTGACCCAGGAAGCTCAGGACATGAAATTTCATAGGCAACCACTTTCCCTGAACTTTAGAATTTCAGTCAAATTAAGCATACTGGTAAGTATGATAAGTATCATGAATCAGGCAGGGAGAAGGCTGAAGAAGTCTTGAAAGAGAATGGATTTGCGGTTGCTGTTCAGAGCTTTAAAAATTCTGAGGAAAAAAAGAAGCAACTTTAAATATTTAGCTACATACCTTAATGTTTCTCAGTGGGTTTATCAAAACATCTGAAGTTACAAGAGCAGGAATCAAGCCCAGTAAAATGTAACATGGGATACCCTTGCCCATGTTGGAAGAAAAATAAAAATGTCAATTTGGAAGGACCTTTATTTGTAGTGAACTTTGTAACCAGTCAAAGAGTAACACTGAAGTAACTATGACAAATATTTATCTTTGGAAAATAGTTGATGAAATTTCCTCATGAAAGCTAGAGAGTCCAAGGCCAGAAAAACCCAAATTTACCCACACTGCCCTATGTAGAAGACTTTTAAAATTAAATCTCAAATTAGACTTCACATCTGTTTCACCATTCGGGTCAGAAATCTTGAGATTTTTTGAATTAGCACTTTGCTCACCTGGATATATTTCCCACTGGACACTTCTATTTCAATTAAAGTCATTATGTTTTTATGCATGTAAATTAGGACAGGTTCTCTCCAACCTTTCTGGCTAGTGATAATTTCGAATTGTGAGTGCACTATGTGTGAGCACTATGACTGTAGTTCGGCAGTTCAATTCTCAGCAGCTCAAGGTTGACTCAGCCTTCAGGCCTTCTGAGGTCAGTAAAATGAGGACCCAGGTTGTTGGGGGCAATAAGCTGATTCTGTACAATGTTTAGAGAGGGCTGTAAAGCACTGTGAAGTGATATATAAGTCTAAGTGCTATTGCTAAGTGCACACATTATACAAATCTATTATTCCTTTATTGTATTTCACTTTGCCTTTTCTTTAAAAGAAACTTTTTATTCTTTTGCCCTCTTTGTTTTGTAATGCAGTAGCTAATACATAAGATACAATGTTCTTTATTCTTTATTGGCCAAGTATGATAGGACACACAAGGAATTTGTCTCCAGTGCATAAGCTCTCAGTAAACATACAAACAACAAAGTAATATAACTATAAGATACCTATAGTAAACGGTTTGCCCCTCTCTGTAATTTGAAAATTAAACTTCAGTTAGAATCCTGAGCAATCAACACAGTAGCTGACCTTCAACTCTGGAGGATTGTAAACAAGGAGAAAGTGATGTGCTAGAATGGGTTGTGAGATAAAGCTGTTCCAGGAGTTTTTTCAGGTGAAAGGACGTAATTTCTAAAGCCTGCTGGAGTACACAAATGTGTGTTTGATAAGCCATAATCAAAACTATACATGTTCACGAAAGTTTAAATTGGTAAGTTGCATGCAAAATGGTACACGTTCATGAAATGTTAATATACAGTATAAGATTAATACAGCTTTGGGATTTTTTTCTTTTAATGTAAAATGAATATAATGCTCCAACATTGGAAGAGATTGGACAGCCATTTGTCTGTAATGGTATAGGGTTTCCTGCCCAAGCAAGGTGTTGGACTTGAAGACCTTCACCTTCCAATTCTATATTCTAAATTCCATCTCAAAAATAATTGAGCCAATGGAAATGGAGCAGAGCATGTGTGCTGCAGAAGCCAAAAAAGCTAATACAGTCCTGGGTTGTATAAACAGAGGCATGGAATCAAAATCACGTGAAGTATTAGTACCGCTTTATAAAATCTAGTAAGACCACATCTGGAATACTGCAACCAATTTTGGTCACCATACTACAAAAAAGATGTTGAGACCAGTGGTTGGATACAATTTTTTTACTACCGCTTCTGTGGGCGTGGCTTGCTGGGTGTTGCGTGGCTTGGTGAGTATGGTGGGAGAAGGATACTGCAAAATCCCGTTCCCTCCCCACCCCACTAACCTGCTTTCCAGCTCCCTACTCCTGTGCAGGGCAGCAAAAGGAGGCAGAGAATGGATGGGGGCAGGGCCAGTCAGAGGTGGTATTTGCTGGTTCTCCGAACTACTCAAAATTTCCACTACCGGTTCTCCAGAACTGGTCAGAACCTGATGAATACCATCTCTGGTTGAGACGTTGTAAAAAGTTCAGAGAAGAGCAACTAAGGTGATCAAAGGCATGGAGACTAAAATATATGAAGAATGGCTGCAGATTTGGGTGTGGGTAGTCTAAAGAAAAGAAGAAATAGGGGTGACATGACAGCAGTATTCCAGTATTTGAGGGGCTGCCATAAAGAAGAGGGGGTCAAATTATTTTCCAAAGCACCATAGGGCAGGACAAGAAACAATGGTTGGAAACTAATCAAAGAGAGCAAGCTGGAATTAAGGAGAAATTTCCTAACAGTGAGGAAAATTAACCAGTGGAACAGCTTGCCTCCAGATATCATGGGTGTCTGTTGAGGTAATTCCCCGTTAGGAGAATGAGCGCATACAGGGAGACGTATAGAGAGTAGTGTTGGAATAATACACACAGAGCACACAGATACACTGCACAGTAAATGTAGGTTTTTACTTCCAGAAAGGTTTAAGCAAAGTCCAAAATAAGCAGTCCAAAAGTCATTCACAGGTAAATCAGTCAGTTTTTCAATCCAGGGATAATCCAAATATCAAATTCCAGTGTCAAAAACAGTTCAGTATCAGACTTACATCAAATCCAGTAATATCAGTCAATTAGGAAAAATGGAGGAACGGCAATACTTTCCAACAGAAGGAAACAGAGATACTCACTCAGACACACTCTCTTGTGAGACTAAGACTAAAACAACCCAGGTTTCTGGCTCCATCTTATGGCTGTTTGAGAAACCACACCCAATTGCATGCTCTTGCATTCCCTTAAAGATATAGTACTAAAATGTTTATCCTGGTTTATATATTTCTAACCCAAATACCTGTTAGGTGACTCATATTCGTAACATTCTCCCCTTTTGGGTAAGATCATATATACAACCTTATATTCTAAGTCCATAATCTTCACAGCTAGCCTCATGCTTTATAGAGCCTTGGGCCTTTGTAAAATGATCTGCTGTATTGTTTTCTGACATACAGTATTCTAGCTTAATCATCTTACTTTGCACACATTGTCTCGCATTCAAATATCTTAAATCTGTGTGTTTCATTCTTGTTTTAACAGCAGTATTTGAAGACATCTGTATTGCTGATTGGTTATCTTCGTAAACAACAATAGGATCTTTTACATCAATTCCCATATCAATTAATAATTGTTTATACAAAACTAAATCTGTACATAGTAAAGACAAACATGAGAATTCAGCCTCCATTGTTGACAAACGTAGATGTTTCTGTCTAATAGATCTCCATCCAATCAATGCTTTTCCCAATAATACAGCAGTACCCGATGTAGATTTTCGTGTATTTATGTCTGTAGCAAAACTTGCATCAGCATATGCAGTCAAATTCAGTTCATCTTTTGGTTCTGGCGTAATTAGCATGCTTGGTAATTAGCATGCTGGAGTAATTAGCATGCTTGGTGGAAAAGTGACGACTGATGTTGTATTCTTTTAAAACCGCAATGGTTTCTTGGCAAATAAGACATACAGCCTTTGACCGGACTTCAGTAAAAAAGTATTTAGGCGTCCATTCTTTATTAAACACCCGGCACTCACTGTCGACTTTTCTTTTCTTTGACATTGCTGCAGATGGGTTCTGATCTGACCAGTAGAAGAAGAGCGATAATTGGAAATGGCTTGGGCTCTGCAAAATCAAGTCACTGCGCCTAATGCGCCACCTGGTGTCGAAATGCCTGTCATTACAAGTCAAAATCAAATGAATGCAATCATTCAATCATTCATATCAAACCTTAATTCTGTACCAATCTTCGGCGGGCCAGATTAAAAAGACCAATGGGCCGGATGTGGCCCGCGGGCCATAGTTTGCCCACCCCTGCCTTAAAGGATGTTGCGTCTTTATTTGCTGATCCTGTTACTAGTCATTCTTATTTTCATCAAAATGCCAAATCGCTTGCAAAGCAATTTAAAATTTCATTATCTCAAGCCCGGGATATTGTCCGTGCTTGTCCAGCTTGTCAGCAACTGGCAGTTCCCTTTCCAGTGGGTGTCAACCCACGAGGAACCCAAGCTAATCAAATTTGGCAAATGGATGTAACTCAATTTTCAACCTTTAAGCCATACTGTTATCTTCATATGTCTATTGACACTCATTCACACTTCCTTTGGGTTACTGCTTCAAAACATGAACGTACTTCAGATGTTATTTCTCATTGCCTATCCTCTTTTGCTGTAATGGGTCGGCCTTCTCAGTTTAAAACTGACAATTGCCCTGCTTATATTAGTAAGGAATTTCAACCTTTTTGTCAGAAATGGAATATTACTTTAGTGCACGGAATTCCTTACAACTCTCAGGGTCAAGCTATAGTTGAGCGAACTCATTATACTTTTTTTTTTTTTTTTATAAAAGTTTTATTGATTTTAACAACAAATAAAAACACATAAAACATAAAACATAACATAAGAACATCATCATTCTTCATAAATTTACAGACAGTGTATCGGTTGGTTTATCACTTCTTTTTGTGCATCTATTTCATAGTCATCATAATAATTATGTTACATAATAACTCATATTATCAATCAACAATTATATATCCTAATATCCTTATTAAACAATCATTTGACTATAATTTAACTAATTCATGCTTAAGCGAGATAACTATAATTTAGTTAATTTATAACAAATCGTAAAATCATACCGAATCTATCTTAATATAATATTCTAAAAATATTATCAAAACCAATATATATATATATTCTATTATTATATTGTTTTATCTAACCATTGATAAAAAAGATCCCAAACTTCATAGAATTGTTTATCTTCTTGTTCTCTAATTTCAAATGTCAATCTACTCATTTCAGCACATTCCAGTATTTTCTTAATAATTTCTTCCTCTAATGGTATTTTCTCACTCTTCCAATTTCTAGCAAATACAATCCTAGCCGCTGTTAACACATTTACAATCAAATACTTTAAGTTTTTATTAAATGTATCAGGTAAGATTCCCAATAGAAAAATCTCTGGTTTCAAATCTATATGTTTTTTGTCATTTCTTCCAACCATATGCGAATTCTAGTCCAGTATTTCCTGGCCTCCTCACAAGTCCACCACATATGGTAATATGAGCCAGGATCTGATGACATTTCCAACACTTTTCGGATTTATTCTTGAACATTCTTGCTATTCTTGTCGGGGAAAATGCCACCTGTAAAACATCTTATACAAATTTTCTTTATATGCTACTGACATTGTCATTTTATAATTTTGAGACCACAATTTTTGCCATTTTTCTAAATCAATCCCATATCCAAAGTTCTTCCCCCAAACAATCATTGTTTCTTTGACTTGTTCTTCCTCTAATTTAATTTCCAACAAATAACTATATAGTTTTTTAATTAGTATAAATCAGCACCTGTCAAAATCCCATCTAAATCAGTCAATTTATCATAAAATCCTTCTGTTTTAGAATCTTTAAGATACCTTGAGTGTATTTGCGCATATGAAAACCAATTCATCTTTATATCTTGTTCTTCTAGCTTTTGCATCGTTTTAAGTTCACCCTTTTCATCCAGTTTGTTCCTTCTTATAAATTATGGGATAGGAAAAAGCTTCAATAGTTGATAACCAAACTGGAATTTTCAAATAACATTGTTTCTTAATTTTCTCCCAATTCAACCATAACGATTCCCGTATATAGTGCCTTCTGAAATAACCCTGCGATTTAGTTCCCTTATACCATAAAAAGCATGCCAACCCAATAATAAATCATGTCCTTCCAATGCCAGTAATCTAGACTTTCTTAACGTTATCCATTCTTTAACCCACATTAAATTTGCAGCTTGATAATACAACTCCCAATTAGGAAGGCCAAATCCTCCTCTAATTCTAGCATCCTGTAAAAGTTTTAGTTTTATTCTCGCTTTCTTACCTTGCCATATATACTTCAACACCATTTTATTTAATTCATCAAAATAGTCTTTACCAAGCCTAATTGGTATTGTTTGAAACAAATATAAAATTCTGGGTAAAATATTCATTTTAATTGTTGAGATTCTACCTATCAAAGATAATTGTAGATTTTCCCATTTTTTCAAGTCAGATGCTATCTGCTGTTTAAGTTTAATATAATTATTCTCTTTCAGTGTAGTACATCTTGACGTCAAAATTATCCCCAAGTATTTAACTTTATTCGTAACTTGAATTTTCAATAAGTCTGCCAACTCTTCTCTTTGCCTTAATAACATATTTTTTGTCAGAATCTTTGTTTTGTCTTTATTTATTTTCAAGCCAGCCATCTCACCATACGTCTCTATCTTTTCCAGTAGTTTTAAAGCTGTCTCTAGAGGGTCTTCCAGAATAAAGACCAAATCGTCCGCAAAGGCTTGCAATTTAAATTCCTCCTTTTTAACTTTCATTCCTTTTATATTTGTATCCTCTCTAATATTTCTATTTAATACTTCCAAAGTCAATACAAATAACAAAGGGGATAGTGGACATCTTTGTCTTGTGCCTTTTTAATATTGATAGAGTCTGTAAATTCTCCATCTATCATCACTTTTGCTGTTTGCTTATAATATATAGCTTCTATTGCTTGAATAAATTTTCTAGCAAAACCCATCTGTTCCAATAATAATAACATAAATCTCCAATTCACGTTATCAAATGCCTTTTGAGCATCTAAAAATATCAAAGCCATTTGCTTTTCAGGGTGTGCCTCATAATATTCCAAAGTGTCCAAAATTACTCTCATGTTGTCTTTAATTTGTCTCTTTGGTAGAAATCCATTCTGATCAGAATGAATAAAATTATTTAAGTATTTTTTAAGCCTTTCTGCCAAAATTGAAGCAAATATTTTATAATCTGCATTCAATAAAGAAATAGGTCTATAATTCTTAATTTGTGATGGGTCAGTCCCTTCTTTTGGAATAAGCGTAATATAAGCTTCTGACCATGTTTTAGGTATTTTCTTATTTATCATAACTTCATTCATAATTTCTAACAATGAAATACTCAATGATTCTTGTAATGTTTTATAAAATTCTGCCGGGAAACCATCTGGTCCTGGTGCTTTCCCGTTATTCTGTCTATTAAGTGCTTCAGTTAATTCCATCATTGTTATAGGATTTTCCAACATTTTCCCAGTTTCATCAGATATCTTGGGTAGGTTGGCATTTTGTAAATACTGTTTAATTTTCCCCTCATCAAAATCCTCCTGCTTATATAATTGCGCATAAAAATCTCGAATAATTCTCTTTTCTCCTTATTACCATGACAGACTAGACCCTGTTCATCCATTAACTGTAGTATTCTCCTTGATTCTTTCTCTTTTCTCAGTTTGTATGCTAACCATCTACCTGGCCTGTTTGCATCCTCAAAATAGTTCTGTTTAGCACTTCTAATTTTTTGCGCCAATTCTTCTTTCTCTGTTTGATCCATTTTATGTTTAATTATATCCATTTTAAATTTAATATCTTTTTTCTGTGGCATTCTCTGTAATTCTTTTCCAATTTTTATAATCATCTTCTAAAGTTTTAATCATTTGCCTCTTTCTAATATTTTTTTCTTTGTGTATTCCATTATCAATCCTCTTGCATATGCCTTCATTGTGTCCCAAACATTCTGTATTGAAGTATCTTCTTTTCTGTTTTCATTAAAAAGAAGGCCAGTTCTTTTTCCATCCACTGTGTAAAATCTTTTTCCTTTAAAATAGTATTATTTAATGTCCATCTAGATCTTCTTTTTGTCCTTTCCATTTAATTGTCATTGGGTTATGATCTGCCCATGTACTTGTTTCAATATTTATTTCTTGAATATTAGATAATAATTCTGTTGACGTCCACATCATATCTATTCTGGACCATGATGAATGTCTATTCGAGTAGAAAGTATATTGTTGAGTTTTAGTATTTCTTTCTCTCCATATATCTTTTTAGATTTAGTTCCTCTATCATTTCAAAAAAGGATTTAGGGAGGATCTTCCTATTTTGTCGTGTTATTTTTGCTGTGTAGTCCAATTCATTGTCTACAATTCCATTAAAATCTCCCATTATTAGCGTAGTCCAATTCAATTATTTTCATATGTAATTTTTTATAGAATCTTTTTTGTTTATCATTCGGAGCATAGATTGCAACCAAAAGTATCTTTGTATTGTTATCCACTATTTCAACCATTAGTACTCTTCCATCTTCATCAGTATACCGTATTTATTGGCGTATAACACGCACTTTTTTCCCCCTGAAAATAGGGGGCAAATGATGTATGCGTGTTATACGCCCGATATAATGTTAAGAAGCCTTCGGTGAATGCTGCTGGGATCGGGATCAAGGACACAAATGAAAGAAGGGGAGGGAGGAAGCAACCGAAGCCTGTCCTTCTCTCTGGGTCAGCTCTCTCAGTTGCTCTCTCGCTCCTCCACCAGCACAGGAAGAAACTGCTTCAAAGAAGCGGGGGGGCTTTTCCTGTCGCCTCTCCCCCACCCCCACCCCGTCCGCCCGCCCGCAGTGCTCCGTTCTGCCTGCCTGCCTGCCTTCGTTAATGGTTGAATTGGAACAGCTTCGGCTGAGTAAAAGAGGCGAATAGTTATTATTCTCAGCCGAAGCTGCTCCCAAACAACCAGAAACTAAGGCAGGCAGGCAGAATTTTTTAAATTTTTTTTCCTGAAATTTCCCCCTTAAAATGAAGATGCGTGTTATACGCCTGTGCGTGTTATACGCCGATAAATACGGTAAATCAATTTTGCTGAAATGGTTTCTTTAATATACAATACCACTCCTCTTTTCTTACACTGGGCCAAAGAGGTAAAAATTTTCCTATTTTTGGTCGCACCAATAATTGTTGATGTTGTTTTTAATGTGTACTTCTTGTAAGCAAATTATATCAAATTTTAATTTCTCTATTTTATGAAAAGTTTTCCTTCTTTTAGTAGCTGAATTCAGTCCATTTATATTCAAAGAAATCAATTTTTTTTCCTCCATAGTTATGATTTATATTTAGGTCTAACGGCTCTCGTTGATCTTACTTCACGTTGTTCTTTAGTCTCCACTTGTCCACCTACTGCACCTTCTTCTTTTCCCATCTCTATTTGGTCCTCTTGAAATTCAGTTAAGGTAGTCTCTTCTTCTATCTCTGTTTCTCTTCTTTTAAAAATTCCTTATAAAACGATTCTGCTTCATCAATTGAGCCAATTCTGTATCTCTGTTCTTTCCATGTAACCATTAATCCTTCTGGAATCAACCATCTGTAATTCACCTCCTTTTCCAATAATACTTTAGTCAGGAAACGATATTCTCTCCTCATCTCTCTAATTTTTCTGGGTACTTGTTTTAAAACCCCAATTTCTTTATCTCCATATTTCAATGTCTTCTCTCTTGCCGCTTGTAATATCTGTGTTCTGATAGATTTTTAGTAAATCTAACATGAACTTCTCTTGGTAACTTATTCCTCGATGCATATCTTGTAAAAACTCGGTATATCTCATCTATTCCATCCATCATTTTTTCCTCTGTTATTTCCAAAGCTCCAGCCAAGATTTCTATCATTACTGCAGCAAGATCTTGTCCTTTTTCTTCCTCTATATTTTGAAATCTGAGGTAATATTCTGATCTATCCATCTCCCACTTCACCATCTCATTCTTGTTTTGTTCAAGCGTTGTCACTCTGTCATCAATATTTCCAATTTTCTCATCTCTTTGATTGTCTTTCTCTTCCAATTTTTGCAATTTCTCATCTCTTTGATTGTCTTTCTCTTCCATTTTTGCAGTCTCTCATCATACTTCGCCATCATCTGTTGGATGTTTTCAATTTTTGTTCAATACTCCCCATCCTTTGTTCAATACTCATTTTAAGTTCTTGAATTCCTTGCATAACCGTCGTTAGATCCGTTTGTCCTTTATCTTGCTTCGCCATTGTTGAAAGTCGTCCTCCAGTTGATGGGGAGGCAGGAGCAGAAGTTGATGCACCAGAAGGTAGAACTTTCTTACTCATTTGAATAACTCAGAATCTTCCCACTCTTTTAATCCAGTTGGCAGTGTAACAATTATAATCCAATTAGGGAAAGGAAAAACGTAAAAAAAAAAAATCAGTAAAAAAACAAAAAAAACCCCAAGATTTAAAAAAGGAAAAAGTTTCAAGGAAAAAGAAAAATTTCTTTCTTCAGGTTCTTCTAGACCTTAATCCTCAGTTGCAATAGTCAAAAGGAGAATAAAACCCAATAATATTAAAAAAATAACAATAATAATAAAAGGAAAAGAAAAGAAAAATTCTTCAGGTTCTTCACACCTTAATCCAATTGTGAAATCTCAAGAAAAAAAAAACATGGCCACAAAAAAGAGTATATACATACAAAGGTAAAAAAAGCAAAAGTCCCCCAAAAAGAAAAGAAAAAGGAAAAAGAAACAATATTCTGAGGCTTTCCCAGCCGATACACTTTCTCTTTCTTTCTTCTCTTCCTTTCGGAGCTGTCCCTGCTTCAGCAGCTTAATGGCTGCCTCTCCGCCGATGGTAAAGGGGCTTCTTCTGGATCCACCAGGGACTTGCGGTGTCCCTGTGATCAACAGAACGCGCCCCTTACTATCACCGTCTCTACGGGACGGTTTAGGTCCGTTGGGACCGACCAGGGGCGAAGATATCAGCTGTAACTTCGGAGCCCCGAAATTACAGCTGTAACGCGGCGACGTGACTCCGCCTTCTCCACGAGCTCATTATACTTTTAAGGCATTGCTTCAGAAACAATTACAAACTGAGTCTGGCCCTTACCATCTGTGAAAGATTCAAAATCTCATTGCTGTAGCATTATATACTTGGAATTATTTAACCTTTTTAGATTCTCTTGCAGACTCACCTGTTAATTTGCATTTTCAAACTACTGAATCTTTAGCAAGGCCTTTGGTAAAGTATCGCCAAGCTCCAGAGCCAACCTGGAAAGGCCCTACACCGCTGATCACCTGGGGTCGTGGTTACGCTGCCATGGAAGATCCTTCTACTCGACAAGCAGTGTGGGTTCCAGCGCGCTGTGTTCATCCATATCATGGCATGGCATCAGGGCCTTCACAACCCGATTCCGGATTTCAATCTTCATCTGAACACGGAAGTCCGGCTTCCAAGGTCGACACGCCCGCAACCCATCACTTGGGGCCAGGTTAAATCTACTACATGTCAAGCTCAACAACAACTGCAACAGGCCTCATTACCTCAGACTCCTGAAAATCTTGTTGCTGCTGTTTTTCCTATTATTACTGCTAACTCTGTTACCATTTTACTTTGTATTTTCTTGTTTATGGTTAATGGTGTTTCTGCTCAAAATGACACTTCTGTGGTTCGTCTTAACCCTAATTTTTGGGTTCGTCATGCCCAATACATGTTTATGACCCATGGCACAAATATTACTTTATACTATGAGCCCCCAATGGCATTTGGTCAAATTTCTTTTACCCCTAACTTGATCATGTCTTCTACATTTATTGTCTCACAACTACAATCTATTTCACACTCCTGGCTATTTTCTACACCCCCTATGCAATTGAATTCTGTCCGTTGGCGTTACTTGAAAGTTAGTCAATTTACAAGGGGTCTGTGTTTCTGTTGTCACGCTAAACACACTTGGCTTCATAATTGGTCTGATTATGATGCTGCTCAGCACATATAATTATAGTTATTGTTCTGACTACTATTGGTTGTCAGGTACCTTTAATTCTTCTTTGCATGGAATTAATATAGCTCCTGATATGTATCCTGACAATTTTCCTATTTTTAATGCCTCTGATCAGTCTAATACAGGATCAATATGTGCTGGTTGGCAGCTTAAGGATTCTAATATGTGGTTCTTTTTTGATAAATATGCCACTAATGTTCATCCTCAGAATTATCAATGTGCAGCTATAGGTTATTTTACTCTACCTGTTCAAATAGGTACGCTCCCATCAACTAGACAGCGGCGTTCCTCTCTGAGGCCTACATGTAATGATGAAGTCATAATTGACACACAATTGTCTTCTGGTTCTACATTTGGCCGTGCTTTGGCAGGGGCCGTTACAGGAGTCCTTACTCTAGGCTCTTATCCTGGCATAATTGCTCAAGAAAACAGACGATCTATTCTTGGTCTCCCCTGCAGACTTGAAAAATCCATCAATGCTACCGCTACTATTATTCGTGATTTGCAGCATGAAATAGAAAACTTAAATCACAATGTCTTACAGCATCTTTTAGCCCGTCAGTGAGGGTTCTGTACGTTAGTTGGACACCGTAGATGTGCTGTGCATTTTCATTCTTTGAATAAAACTATTGAGGATGAGCTCGCCAATTTACAATCATATATTCAAAATAATATCCATGCTCATTACTCACCTTTTGAGTGGCTAACGAATTGACTCCCTGATTGGTCTTGGCTCAGACAGTTTTTCTTTTATGCTATAATTATTATTGTACTAATTGCAACCTGTTGTTTTATTCAATGTATTCCAAATTTATTCACATTGTTTCATCCTGATTCCCCCTCTGTTAATCCTCTACAATTGTGATACATTCATAAATCTTTGAATCCTCCATTTAAAATAAAAAACAAGGATATGTAGAGTTGTAATTGCAGGAATGTTCCAATCTCGGATGGCAAACCTCAGATAAAGAATGTTTCCAAGCAAATACAACTCAGGCAAACAAAGTCACTAATCTAAAGGAGGATTAGAGATAGGAAGTAAACATATGTTAGACTTTAACTAGAGATAATTAATTGTGTTAATTACTGTGCTAAACAGTAACGAAAGTTAAGCAGTAACCAAAGTTAAGTTAACCAATGATGGAGGATAATTAAAAATGTGTATAAATGCAAGACTAGACTCCAATAAAGATTATCATGATTCAGTTGTTCATGATCAAACAACTCGACTGCCTCGTGATGACAACAAACTATGTTTTTACTTATACCTATTATCTTGTAAGCAATTGACAAAAATAAATAAATAAAATAAATAAATTAAATAAATAAATAAAGTTATCCATATTTAATGTTTAGTTACGTAACCTTGCTTAGAGACACTCAGGAGTGAATAGAAAATAAGTGGGCAAATTAAAAAGTTTTCCAATTTATTGAAATTAAATCTCAGCAGAAGATATACAAATTGTATTATGAATATATCAGTTTCAGTTATTTGGATTCACAACTAAATCTCCAGTGTTAAAATATTTCTTCAGATGATATCACAAGCAGTTATCATAGCATGTAAGTTTTTATCATCATCATCACCACCACCACCATCATCATCACCACTCTTTTTTTATTTTTTATTTCAAAATATGCTGGGAACAATGTAGTCTGTGTGATTGCCATCAATAAGACCATCTCCATTGTTGTGAATAAACCAGCAAGGGATATTGGTGCCATGCTGGATATCAGCTGTGTAATCCTTCTGCCATCCCCTACAATATAACACAGAAAGCAGTGAGCTTAGAGCATCCAGTTTATGCAAGCATTTCAATCTCAGCTAAAATGTCAGGCTCTCTTTACCTGGTTACTGTCAACTGGTTATTTTTCACAATCATGGTGGCATCTGGTTTTTGTGGATCTGATCCAGGGTGGACCTCAAGTATATCAAAGTCGATTGGGTGGAAAAATTGCCCTTAAAATAAACATGACAGCAGTAGCAGTAATTATTAAACAGTTGCCAGTCATTTGAGAGCAAAATAGGAACTTGATTAAATAGTTGTCAGTCATTCAAGAGCAAACCATAAGAGCTACATGTTGCATTTGGCAGGGCTAATTGTGGCTCTAAGTTGCATGTAACTACTTTTTAGCTACCCTATTGAGGTCCTAATTCTATTTTTTACTTATACAGAAATGTTGGATACAGTCCATTACTCTCCTGCTTTCAAACAACTTGCCTTATATGGGTCACAATACCATTGGGATTGGTAACGGGGCACTAAAATTCAAATTTAAAATAAACCTGTTTGGATGATCCAAAAGACTGCTTTGGAAATTGCTTGAGCTTTGTGTATGAGTGTTTGCATATGACAGAGACAACAAGCTACAGATAAGATAAAATGGCTCTAGAAAATTAAGGTTCTGGTTCTCCCCACTATTGTGTACAGCTCCTGTACAATGGCTCTTGATGGGTCTTCATGGCTTCATAGGTTGTTGGGTTTCTTTGCATCTATATTAAAGAAGAAACCTAATCAGGGAGAAAAGCAAAGGAATTTGCTACATTATCCCCGTACAACAAGGTTTTTTTCTTTCAAGGTCCAGAAAAGAGAAGGAATAAATTGGTGATTCCATCTTTCATCTCTATTCTGTACAGCAAAGGAGTAAACCTGGGATAACCAAAACATTAACTTTGAAACTGTCTATGCCAATTGCCTAGAAAACTGTTTCCAGTTAATTTGGGAAGTTCTTAATTTTTTTATTTAGAAATAGTATTTTGTTAATACATTATCTTTCTGATTATTTTATTCATTAAATTTTTGTGCTGCCCATCTCCTGTATAAGGTGACACTTTTCTATCTTTACCTAAAATTCATCTCTCCCTCTCTCTGTCAGTTTATTCTTTTTGATATTTGCTGATCTTTAATAAATAAACAACAGGATGTATTTATTGCTATCTATGTCAGGTGGTGTGCTCTAATCTGGATATAGGGATTGAATGAAAGATGTAAAACGAAATTGGACATTACTCATAATAATAAAAATAGCTACCCAAACCCAACAACTTTTATACACAATCGATTTTGGCAAGTGCTACAATCCAGAAATAAATATTGTATAACTGGAAACCAAAGAAAGTGAAAAGCAAATATTGCTGCCTTTTTAATCTCATGCCAAGTCAATGCCAAATCAGTTTAATCTCATGCCAAGTCAGTCAGGAGTTTAACCTCATGCCATGTCAGAAGGCTATATGCCTTATGAAACAAAAGCAGTGGGAAAAAACAAAACAAAATAAAAAAAACCCAAAAATCTTTAGAATAATATCTTTTTGTTACCTAGTAAACCATGGGTTTGTTCAGATAATCTGTGACTATCCGCCATGTAAAATCCCAGGAAACTTCGGTGTAATGGATGTTTCTTCCACACTTGGTGTAGAACAACAACAAATGTTGCTCCATTATCCATTGAAACCTCTACGCTCCGTTTTCGTTTGATTATTAGTGTCAAACTAAGTGGGAAAAGAGAAACCAAGCAGGAAAACATGATTATTAGTTTGCATAATGCAGAGATTCAATTTAGGGAAATTGGTTGCAAAGGGAGAATCATTTCTGGAGAAGGCATCTGTAAGCACATAGCTATTGTTTAAATGAAGCCTAGCATTAAATTCTACCACAGCCTATCAAATCTGGCCCTCAACCTTATTAAATGGTGAAGCTATCCATTCATTCACCAATGAAGCAGGCTGAAGTAGAGCAATGCAAATAAACCACTCACCTGAAACAATCACTCTGATTACATTATGCTGATTACTAGCTCTAGGGATTAGGCTCAGTTTCAGACAGGATCTCTATGTACTTAATACACTAAACCAGAGGTGGGCAATTAGTTTTCCCAATGGGCCACATGAAAAACTGGGTCTTTTGTGGACAGTCACACCCATAGAGTTGTGAAGGTGCATGCATGCATGCAGATATGTAAACTGAAAAAAAAAAATTCAGTTGCCTTCAAAATACAAGCAATCCACACAGGCCAGACATGGACAGCCAAAGGGCCAGAAGTGTCCAAGGAACTACAAAGTGCCCAGGTCTGTGCTAGACTGAACATATGACTATTTTAGCCTATCCTTCTAACTTCTTTGACTTGTAAACATTGGCCTTCATGGACAATTGCTATAGATAGCAAGTCAGTCCAGATCCAGAAGTTTGCTTCCATACAATTGTCTGGATCTGGATATCCATATATGGTTTTATTTATTCATTTAAACACATTTGAATATCCACCCATCTCACATAGTGACTCTGGGCATTATACATAGTAGATATGTTTTATTATTTCCTGTATTTCCAATGCTATTTGAAGGAGAGAGAGGGGGGAAAAAAGACGTTTTGCTCACATATACCAAAGCAATTAAGAGAAGTGCAGGAAGTATCAAGGGTTTCCCTATTTTTTTCTGAAATATTCATATTAAATGAATTATATAGCATTTTATCAGAAATAAAGAGCAACTTGAATTTAAGATAATTACTACCCATACAGAAGAGAAGATAGGAAAAAGTATAAATGTGCTGGTTAATAACTGTAATAAAAAATTCAGTTTTTAAAATAGTCCATAAAAATCGTACAATGCCAACTTCCCCATTTGTAGATTAGGTTTATCCACTGAAACCAGCTGAAACCAGTCCTAGAAAATCCTCCAGCCTTTAAATATATATTGGGACATAGATCTATGTGAAGCACTTTTAGAAGGTACATTTTCATAGATAAATGAAAATATGTGGTATCTGTGCAGGAAGTCCTTAAATTACAACTAATCTTTAGGAAATGAAGTTACTGAAAAAGCAACTTACGACATATAACTGTTGCAGAATCCCTATGGTCATGTGATCAAAATTCAGACATTTGGCAACTTACTCATATTTATGAAGGTTGCAGTTAATTTTTATAAAAAATTAAAAACCTTATAAAAACATTAATTTTTATCAACCAAGCCTCATATTTGCAAAGGAAGTTATAGCGTGTTGCCTTTCTCTGTAGCTGAATTTATTTAAATCTACCGTACTTTGTTTATATTGGGACTGGGCAAACTTGTTTCCTTGTGAAGGTCACCTTCTTTCAGGGTTGGTCTGTTGGGGGAATGCATTCTTAATAGAGTTGAAGCAAGAAGAGCTTAACAGCAGAGAAAGTGGGTGGGAAAAAGCTATTCTTTCTGACATTCTTTTTTCTCTCATTTCATTCTGCCAAGAAATAAGGATAACCTGTCAGAAACCTGATCTGGTATCTTGCCTTAGGCTTTTGGAATAGACCAAGAGGTGTGCAAAATTACAAAACTGTAAATCACCCATGCCTGATTTAAAAATAACACGTTTATATATTAGGGTTATGAAAAGCTCACCCGGGTTGTTGTAAGGCAATTTCATCAAGCCAGCTGAATACTCTCCTTTTTATACCATTTTGAAGGATGATATTTTGAGTTGTTATTTCAAGCCTTACATTCCGATTCATAGTTATAATCCCAAGTTTTCCAAAATATGTATTCTGTGGTTTTACATTGTTGATGCTCTTTTTATCTCCAATAAGCTGTCCATTGACGGTCATGCCTAAAGTCCAGCAGTGATGTTAAAGGGATGGCATACGTATAAGTAACATTTTTTAAAAATATGTCTTTTCCTGGTTTCCAGGAGGCAGAACATTTTCCATAATATTTTTTTTTTGTTAAACTGGGATTGATTCTAATTAAAATTTATTTATTTGATTTCTGTAGCCACCCAGCTCAGTCAATGACTCTGGGCAGCTCACAATTCAAAAACATACATTGCAATTAAAATCTTAAAGCTTTTAAAATAATAAAAACTGTAAAAACTGTTAAAACAATAAACTACATTAAAACGTCTAATTCAAAGTGCATGAAAAAGCAAGATATCTGGCTTGTTAACAATATAGCCAGGAGGCAGGGGCCTTGGTGCATATAGCGCCCCAGGCATGGGAATATTGACAGGTCTTTAAAGCTTTATGGAAAGCTAACAGAGTTATACATGTAAGAATTTACATGTTATTCTTTATCCAAAGGAAACAGACTTCAAAGAAATCAAATGGAATCAGGTAGACAATGAACTGATTTAGCAGTGCAGTATATTTCTTACTTACAATCACAGTTTCAGAAAAGAAAGGCTCACCTGTAACTGGATCTCTTATCAAATTTAACACCACCCCTGGCTCCTCATTAATATTGAAACAAAGGGCATCTTCTTTCTGGGGTACAGCTATGATAAAGTGTGGGTCTCCATCAACTGCAAAGAAGAAATTACACCAAATATCATACTCCCATCAGCAGATCATTTTATTTCTGTGATTTTTTTGTACACCATTTAAAATGAAATAGAAGAATATAAGAATAAAAAGTATAGAAAGATACAGAGTTTCTATTTAGTATATTTCTGTAGTGCCCTTACAGTAAAAAGAACATTAAGGGTAACATTATTGTTACATGGGTCTTAGTCTCAATCCAACATTGGAAATTGTTACATAATCATCTCTAGTTGATGATTGAAGGAGCTGAGAAAAAAATAAAGCCTTTGTCTTTCACAGGCAACAACAGCTGCAATAGACATGATACATTCCTTGAAGTGCCTCCCATTTTAAGGTACAGCATGAGAAGTTACAGTCGACATCCAGCAATTGGCGGTTCTGTCTCAAACAGGAAGACCTGAAATCCTTTTGTTGCCTTGACTTCATGGATTCACTCTCCAGGACCTCAGAAAGATTTATTTTTTCCTTACTTTTTTCCCCTTCTTCTTATTGATATCAATCACTCTTTGTATATGTGTATGTATGTATGTATGGTGTGTGTATGTTAGATATTTATGAACTCTTAAAAAGAAACTTACCACTAGAATAATAGTAAGGGGCAGATGGAGGTTGATAGCTGGACACCTGCTGCTTTGCTGCATAAATGAAAAGAAAAACAAAACAAAACGATTGTTTCCAGATGTTGTGATTATTTTGCTAAGTACATCAGTTAACATTCTGCTCCATTTCAATAATAACTTTGAAGGCCAGGTTCACATTTGAGGCAGGGAAAGGCAATATTTGGGGGAGGCAACGATTACATAATATTTGAAGGAAGGACAGGGACAATCGGGAAAACCAATTTAATGGAATGAAATCTGTGCACCTATCTTGCATGTTCATTCACTGAGATTTTTTTATTTTTGTTTGTTTTTCTTGATTTGAGTATAGTGCTTCAGGAGTTACACCTAATTAAGGTTTACCCTTGAAGTGCCTCCCATTTCATGTATTTTGTGCCTCAAAATAATGGAAGATGGCTTCTTTTCACTGTTTGGTAATTATGGTAAGATTCTTTCTACAAAAGAAAGCAAAAGGTTTGAGGACTACCTGTGACCTTGGGCAATGGATTATCTAGCTGTAATTTATTGATGGATTTGAATTACCTCATTCATTGTACAAAGTTGTAAGAAATATTTCCCTAATTTTCTTTATCATTTAAGAAGCTTCTACAGATCACTGCAGCATCAAACCCTTCCTTACCGATAATTGCCACATTACTACAGTGGTCATTCCAGGAAGTGCTACAGGAGTTAAACATCTCTGTAAAAAGCACCAACCTGCTGTGAAGGAAGCAATCACTTTAAAAGCTAAACAAAAGCATTGAAACACCTGTGCAGTTTTTAGAAGTGCCAATTTGACTCCATTTGTGGATGATTTTTATTCTTACTATGGATATACTGGAGAAAAAAAATCCAAATTTGCCATATTAAATTATATTCCATTGTGTAAAATGTACACATTTCATCTTAAGTATGTAGCAAAAGAAGGGACTAAAGTAATACTCTATTAACCCTGACCAATGGAATGGCAAGATATGAAACATGAGGGAAAGAATTAGAACTCAGTTTACCTTCAGCTGTTTCCAAGGGTGATGAGAGAGGAGGGGGAAGAAGGAGGGGGAAGGGGGAAAAAGAGAGACAAACAGTTAATTTTTATGCCAACCTAGTTTGACTGCAAAAAGGATAGACTGGAAGGTGCATATAATGTCATTTACATGTCTCCAGGCAGCTATTTTTATTTCTTCTAAAAACTAATTCAAGTAAACAGCTGCTTCCTTTTATATAGGCTTGACCCAAAGTTTTCTCTAATTACTCAATTACAAAACATAGTTTATACATAAAATCTCTCCCTTCCCCTTCCTCCATTGATTCATGTCATGCAGTTATTTAGCAAAGCATCATCATCAAGACTTTATTTCCTTTAATTCTTCCAGAGATAATTTTCATCTTTAAATTTAAACCCTTTAAATTTCTCCAAGGCTGGAGTGAATTCCCCCACCCCCTCTGTCAGACGGCACTCCTTCTCACTCCAGATACTTTAACTCACACGGGGAAAGCGATACTTGCAGCGTCCATGCCTTTCTTCCTTTCCCCCGAGGATGTGGGGAACGGAAAGCTAGGAGAGTCATCGCAAGTGAGCGACCGGGCGACTGGGTTGGGGGCGTGGCCAGCCAGGGGTCGCCACTGGTTCGGCGTCCCACACCTAACCGCTACCGGTTCACCCGAGTAGGTGCAAACTGGTTGAATACCACCTCTCCTGGAGAGCATGATTGATGACTCTGGGCTATGGATGTGTCCCATTGGAGAATATACATCCAGGGAGTGGGGGGAAGACCAGGGTCAAGGGTGAAATGAATGATGTGTCTCAGAGTCGGCTACACCTAGGTAGCACCAGCATGTTCACTCCTAATAAATCTTCTCTAAACTGAGAGATGAGGCTGGAGACTAATGATTTAAATTGGGGTGGATGCTGGAGCCCTGACATAAGGCCTTTGAGTAGAAAGGGATCAAATGAAAGAACAACGGTGGTGAAGTGAGCAGCTAATCTTAGTGGAACCCATTGTTGTTCTAGAGCTGGGGTGTTCAACCTTGGCCACTTTCAGACCTGTGGACTTCAGCTCCCAGAATTCCCCAGCCATCAGTGAAGTCCACAGATCTTAAAGTTGCCATGGCTGCAACGACTCGTTTTAATGCATGTTTCTCAATCTTAGCAACAGGTTGGAGAATTCTGGCATTTGAAGCCCACACATCTTAAAGATGCCAAGATTGAGAAACATTGCTCTAGCAGGAGATTGCTACAAATCTCATTTCTACTGTTTGTTTGTTTTATTTTTTAAACTGTGTTTTGAAAATATTTATGTTAAAATGTAAAAAATAAGAAGAAAAGATGACAAAAGCCATATTGTGAGATTGTTCTTTTTAAGTTCTTCTCCTTTGGGGAATACATGTAATGTCAAAATGCATGTAGAAAAGAGGTGGAGCTTGCCATGATGCTGCTGACATCAATCTGATCCCCCTTTGGCCTGTTTGCAGATGTTGCTGAAATGCACACACCACAAAATTCATGCTTTCCTATCCTGATCTAAGGAGAAAGCATACTACCTGTTGCTCCGGGATATTCTCGACTAATTCAATTCTGAATATTTTGAATATTGCCCCCAAACCACTAAAAGTCAGATGGGTTAATGTCCTTATGACAATATCTGTACCTTCTGTCACTTTGTCAGCAACTGCTTCCTTTTCTTCATTGTCTTCTGGCTTTGTGACAACCATGGATGTTAATGGAGTCACAAACTTGTATTTCAAGGACAACTCCAGGGCTTTAGCAGTAATATTTTCCTTTTCATCTCCCTGCGCTACAGCGCTAAAAGCAAGGACATTGGAGAAGCATTTAGAAGCTGTTTTAATTATTCAGTTTTTTTCCAGCCTGTAATATAAAAACATATTGCAAATTGTTCTAAATAATAAAATAGTGTACAAGTCTCATGAATACTTTGCAAACAAAAGACTTGTCTCCTGAAAGAAGAAAGAGATAACTGGGACTTATCAAACTCTAATGTGAAATTAGAAGACCTGCAATAATTATCTTGCATTATCTGAAGCAATTTAACTTTGGCCTAGAGATCAAATCAACTAAAACAATGATCAATAGCTACCAGTCCATTCCAGGCATTATTGAATGAAACTAATTTTCCTTCAAGTATAATTTTTTTCAAGAAAGGGATGGAAAGTGATTGACTATACCAGTCTTCATGGATTTCTCTGGACGAACCACAAAGTTGAAAAAGTCCTACATTACCGTGCTTCTAGAAGTTGTTGAATGGTTAGATAAGCCCACAATTTCTCAATATATTCGCCAAATATGTATTGCTGCTCTTCGAGAGCTTTGGTTGTTTCCTCAACATCAGCTTGTTCAGTATAAGTCACCTCATTTAGTGCCTAGATGAAAGAAAAGGATTGGATTTATAATTCCACTATAATTTTTCAGCAGTACATTTATTTAGAGGTGTTTATTTCTATATTTATGGACTGTATATTGAGCAACAGAGGGCTGAACTCACTTGTATCCAAAAAAATTCAGGCAGTCTTTAAAGATCTAAATAAACCCCATGGGTTTCTAACACATTGAAATTATTAACTGAGAAGATACCTGTACTGTTTTGTAAGGGACTTATATTTTGGTTTTAATGTTTTTACTCTACATAAATGTGTTTTTGTCTCTTGGTTTGAGTTTGGTACAAGCTGGGGTGCTATGTAATCACTATATAACTATATTTAATAATACAGAAATAAATACCAATTTTCCCCTCCCTGCCAAATCTCAAATTAAATCTTACACCAGCCTAGCGACTCAATGCATCTGATGAAGTGTGCTGCAACTCAGAAAAAACTGTCTCTGAATCTCTAATAAGGTGCCATTAGTCCCCTTCTAATATCTTGTTGAGTGAATGATGCTTTATTTGTCACCCAGGTTCAACATGACCACATAGCCTTCATCCATGTAAACTAGTGATAATATTGATGTCTCATGCCTGAAAAGGCTTTGTGTGAGTCTTATGAAGGTGAAGCTGATGTTTAAATGTGGATGGATGGCTTGGATATGGCTTGGCAGTATAAATTCAGTTTGGCTAGGTATTAAGTGAAATAATTAGCCAATATACCAGTAATCTGGGTGCTGGCCTGTCTCTAAAAATAATATAAATAGAAACCATTTCCAAAATAAAAATTTTCAAGATTCTGGAACGTTGATAGAGGCAGGTAAACTACCTAATGATTTCCCCTGGAGTATCTACTCTCTCAGCAGTGTTCAGAAAATTATTGTTCTGGAAGTGTGAATATTTTTTTTGTTATAGAAACTGGAATCCCGTGGTAATAGCTTGAGGAATGTTGGACTTCAAAGATACTTACCCCTTGAGCTTTTACTTCTGCTGTGACACTGTTCAGGTCATTGTCTGTAATTCGTCCAGCCACAACTATTTCAGAGCCATCATAATAATGTTTAAAACTATTTTGAGTCAAATCTGAGATGGCATTTTCATTATAGCCTAACTCCACTTCAGTAAGCAAAGGATTGGCTACTTCATCATAAAAACCCTGGGAATAAAATAGATATTAGGGTATTTATTCTTGAAATCAAAATATTGCAAATGAGAGGTTACCTTTTTTAGGCATGGTACTTTTCTGTAAAAAATCATACTAAAAATCATATTGTAAAAAAATCATATTAAAAAAGCAGAGCCATAAACCTACCAACAAAAGTACGTATAGTCAAGGCTATGGTTTTCCCAGTTGCAATGTATGGCTGTGAAAGTTGGACCATAAGAAAGACTGAGCGCCAAAGAATTGAGGCTTTTGAACTATGCTGCTGGAGAAGACTCCTGCGAGTCCCTTGGACTACAAGGCGATCAAACTGGTCAGTCCTAGAGACCAACCCTGACTGCTTTTTAGAAAGACAGATCCTGAAGATGAACCTCAAATACTTTGGCCATCTAATGAGAAGGAAGGACTCACTGGAGAAGAGCCTAATGCTGGGAATGATTGAGGGCAAAAGAAGAATGGGACAACAGAGAATGAAGTGGCTGGATAGAATCACTGAAGCAGTCGGCGTGAGCTTAAACAAACTCCAGAAGATGGTGGAGGACAGGAAGGCCTGGAGGAACATTCTTCATGGGGTTGCGATGAGTCAGACATGACTTCGCAACTAAAAACAACAAAAACAACAACTTTTCTGTTATCAGAATCTAGACTACCCTGGAAAAGTACTCTGGAAAACAGACTTCTTGTTAAAAGTCTTGACTCTTAAAAAATCTTTCCCAAAATTGACATCTACAATTTTGTATAGATATAGAAAATGTGGACTCCATGAAATGGAGGATTAACCATGTGAATTTAGATGTAGCAATAACATTAAACATGTGCAGTACAAAAATTAGGACTATTTCACTGTACATGTTAATAAAACAGTTTTCAGATGAGTTTTAATTCTTTTTAATCACAGGAAAAGGTGTAATTCTTTTCATTCACAATTTTTACTAACACAAAGCCTTTCTGGACATCTTTTCCTATTTTGCAAAACCATCGATTGCTAGACAATCCCTTTTTTAAAAAATAAAAAGGTCTACTTTCATTCATCATATAAATTCCCTGATGTAGGCTCTCATGAGGTAAATTTTCCTGATGTGAGCAGCTTTTTCAAAGGAAGAAACTAACATTTTTAATAGGACACAGAAACTAAACAAACCACTTTTTCTTGCTTTTTTACCCAGCCTCTCACTTTTTTTATTAATTTTTGCCAGGAAAATATGAAGTATGATATCAAATGAAAAAGCAATAGCACTTAGATTTGTATATTTCTTCACAATGCTTTACAGCCCCTCTCTAAGCAGTTTACAGAGTCAGCCTAATGCCACCAACAATCTGGGTCCTCGTTTTACCAACTTCAGAAGGATGGAAGGCTGAGTCAACCTTAAGCCAATGGGAAACGAACTGCCTAACTGCCAGCAGCTGGCAGTCAGCAGAAATAGCCTGCAGTACCATGTTCTAACCACTACACCACCACGGCTAATAGTAGTTAGTTGCCTGAGAAGGGATAAAGTTTCATCCCAGTGGGCTGTGCTGATTCTTTTGCAACAGGCCAGCAACAAGGAAAAATGGTAGCTGGGGTCAGGATCTAACCCAAAAATACAGAAAAAGATGCACCTGGTCCCTGTGATGCCTTACCTGTTAAGTAGAGTGAGAGGGCTACTTTAGAAAATTAACCAATGAGATGATGAACCTTATTATTTACAATGGATTCCTATATTTTCTCACTATGTTTCATGGTATGTAAACATATTCTGAGTTGATTGCCACAATGTGAGAGGGACACATATGCTAATCTCTCTTGGTTACTTTCGGGTGCTATACACCTTTCCTTGAGGATGGGGTGAGATATTATATCCTTCATGGCCTCTTGTAACTGAAAGGAATAATCAGCGATCTTTCTCTGCTTGAAATAAATTGAAGAAAATAAATTTGTCAGATAGAATGAAAAATCTAGCACTTATGTCTATATTGTCCAACCAAGATCTCTTGAGAAGTGAAGCAAGGAAGGGAGGCAGGAATCGTAACAATATTATTATACTGTAGGCACCAGGTTGGAAAAAGCTGAATTATGTTCTCTTAATTTTGTCTTTCCATGTCATCTGGGCTAAGAATTGAGTCAAAGGCACACCTCTAAACAGTGTGGAGCAGAATGCTAGCTGGCAGCAGATCTTGTATCAGTGAGAGGATATGGCACACATTTCTAACTTTTGGTAGCCATGACACACAAACGGCTTTTTTTGTTGTAGAATCAATAGTGTTTTCTTTTTATGACCCAGTAGTCCTTTAATTCAGAGTAGAGCCAAGGTGACTGGGTAGAAGTGAGCATTTACTGGCTGATCGCCCTTCCTGATGCCTAAGTGGAGTTTGCAGCGATATTTTTCTTTGGGTGAGAAACATCTGCCGCTACCGCGGATTGAACCCTAAACCTTCTAAGTGGCAGGTGAGCGTCTTCACTGCTAGGCCACTATGCTGCTCTGTTGTAGAAGCAATACATCTTATGACCAACAGAAGCTGCTACTAAATTTCATTTGGAGTATAATTCCTGCAGTTTTCAGATGGCAAACATAGGAAATTGGGATAAATGAGAGGAGAGGAGGAGAGAGGAGAACACATATGTGTTTTTTTCCTCATGTCTGAATCCAAGTAAGGGTAGTGTTGTTACCATATGGTTTACTCAGTGCCCTTTCTCTGCCACAGAAATATTTCTTCATAAATATAAATATCAACCTTTCATATGCTTATTCTTCTACCTGTAGTTGTAAGGCTGCATCTGAGTCATCAAAGATGCGGCGAGCCACACCATTGTTTTCTGTTGCTATTCTCTCTAAAAATGCATAGTCAACATCATAACCAAACCCAAGATTGTATATAGGATATTTTCCTTTAGTTGCATTCTTAGCATTTTCTTGAATCTGTATGGGATTTGATACACCTGCACAGAACGGATCACAAAACATAGTTAAATAGTACAATGATCTGAAACGTGTTTGTGGGCACAGCAATCCTATAACTTTAATACAAGGCTGTACAGCTTCCTATCTTTCAGCTTCAAACTCTCCTCCTAATGGGTTGAAAGAGAGTGAGTAGTGTTGTAATTTGATTCCTTTTTCCTTCCTTACTGCCTTTTCCAAGGTAAAAACATTATTTATTAGATGTATTGTATTATAACACCCTCCCCTTCCCCTTGTCGAAATATTCTGAAACTGGTGATAGATAATCAATCAAGAGCAGCTTCAGAAGTTTAGCCATTATTTTGGAGTATGTCTGGGAGCTTCTCCCAGGACTTCTGTAATGACATGATCACCAGTGGTTGTGGTATATAGTATGGAGAAGACTATGTGAAAACAAGGAGACTGAACAGCAACCTTTATTCCCGTGTTCATCGGTCATTCAGCTACTTACCTACATTGGCCTCCCCATCAGATAACATGATAACTAAAGAGGCACTTCTTTCAGGTACAGATTTCGATTCATGAGCTTTATTCAGCATTTCAATACCAGTCAGTAAACCATCATTATAATTTGTTCCTAGAATGTGAAAGTGGGGTTTCAATTTTTTGGCATATGAAAATGGAGATTCAAATCTTTTAATGTAGTGTTTTTTAATACAGCCATTTTATTTTAACCTTATTCTAATATAGCAATTTTTCTTTTTTTTTTTCTATTTACCTCCCCACGCATTTATTTGTTGAATAAATTCCTTGGATTGATTCACATTCTCCGGAGTAGCTTGGATTAAGTTATCTTTCCATGTTGAAACTGAACTTTCAAACAGGATGATATTGAAGTGATCTTCTTCTTTTAAGTCTTCCACTATTTTTGTCAAGGCTTCCTTTGCCTAGAATTATTTTTTAAAAAGTATCAATTCTCAACAAAGGACTTCTCCTCCATAACCCAATCTGGCTATTCCAGAGGTTACTCCACCCTGCATTCCTTTCAACTGAGTGAGCTCTCTATACCAGCACATTACATTGCTACAAACTTATTATGTCCATGTCCTGCTTTTGCTACCCACATCATATGATGCGTACAAATCCCTTTATATTTGTTTGCTTGAGATCTTCAATTGTTTAACTGTAAAGTCAAATGGTTACTGAGGAAAAAAAACCCTACCCTTCTTTTTTGAAAGGTAGATCTCCATACTAAGCCAACATTCCATTGTTTCCTAACCATGGTCAAAAGATTAGTGATATTGTGCAGCAGTCAGGCTCTACACTATCATCCCTGAATCATTAGTATTAAATTTAATATGTATTTTTCATAAATAAAAATTGACTAAGTCTTTTCTGACTTGTATGAGATTTTGCCTTTCTCCCATGAAATTGTAGGATGTTTGAGATAGCATGAAATCTTACTAGAGAAATAGCTAAGATTTTTTTTAAAATAATTTTGTAACATAGCAATAGCAATAGTACTTAGACTTATATACCACTTTATAGTACTTTACAGCCCTCTCTAAGCAGTTTGTAGAGTCAGCATATTGCCCCCAACAATCTGGGTCCTCATTTTACCCATCTTAGAAGGATGGAAGGCTGAGTCAACCTTGAGCCTGGTGGGATTCGATCTGCCAATTTGCAGGCAACTGGCTGTCAGCAGAAGTAGTTTGCAGTATTACACTCTAACCACTGTGCCACCAAAGCTCTTAAAACATGTTTGTCTTTTTAAAAAATATTACTGTTATTTAGATGTTTATTTTTAATAATTTTTTTACTCTTGATATAGTTCATAAACAGATTGATTCATGGCTTAAGTCAAACTAATCATTTCAAAATCAAACTGCTTCCTCAAAGGTCCTCCTGTATTCCCTTTCACTGTTTGGGTCCTCACCCTAGTTGTAAAGCTGAATAAACCAGTTGGCAATGTAATGGTCAAGCTTCCCAATATCCCACATTTCATTCTAATGCTCAAGTGTTTTATTTCTGCAGGAGCCACCTGAAAGAATGTTCTGTATGACTTTGAAGCTAAGTAAATATATGGCCTAAATCAGTGATCCCCAATCTTTCTGGCTTGGTGGCCCGGCGGAGGTTGCGGGGAAACATGATAGTTCTGATGAGTGGCAGGTACACACATACGAGCGCACACAGCTCCATTTGTATGAGTGGAGCTTCAAGCACGAACCAAGCACCTGCCACTCATGTCAATAGAGCTGCATGTACATGTGTGCCCTTGCTCGCCACTTGTGCAGCCCAGTTCTGAACAGGCCACGGTCCAGGGCTTCGAGGGCCCTGGCCTAAATCAACACATATAAAAGAAGGCTTAGCTGAAAGTTAAGGATGAAGCAGTACATTTCAATTACATTACTAAATACTTTCAAGATTACTATGCTACATATTTTACTATATGTGTAAATCTTACAAGGCAAAAATAACTTGGAGTAAAAGATTGTAGGACCTGATTTTTATCTGCTGTACAATTTACCATCCTTTTAGAGATATTCCAAGAATTTGTGTTGTTTACTTACTTGCCGAATTTTCTGTCCAGACATGGAACCACTGACATCGATTACAAAGGCAACATTCTTAGGTAAACGTTCCAGGATTTTTGGTGCAAAAAAGTGTACAAAGTATCCATTTACTACCTAAAAAACATTGATAAAGATAGTATTCATTTGTGGTAGGGTTTTTTGTTTGGGTGTGTTTTTGTGCTGGTATATTAGTTCAAGTGTCAAACAACTAGAGTTACCTGTAAATTATTAGGAGAATCTCTGTTCACGTCATACTTAATGACAAAATCTCCTTGTAGCAGAGTGGTTGTACAATTGTCACAGGTTCGTTGATGTTCAATAGTAGGACTGAATGATACATGGCCCTTAAGAAAGAAGAATTCTTCATCTTAGATTTCAGCAAATGAGGAAAGCAGATTCTCTAAAAATTTTGCTTTCATTTAGCGATCCAGAATAATATTTCTCAATACATTTTCTGCGGTTTATATTCAAAGATTACTTCCAAACATGATTTATCAATTTAGAGGCCTATCTTGTCCTTTGTCCATTCTTTACGTCAGTGAACTAGAGGCCTACAACATTTGCAACAAGCTTGTAAGTACTGTAATACATGGGTATACTTATTAAAAACAAGTAAGATCTTCAATATTTGAAGTAATAAACAGTTTATAACTAGTAGCTATTTATTCCTTTATTATACAGGTGAAACTTGAAAAATTAGAATATCGTGCAAAAGTTCATTTATTTCAGTAATGCAACTTAAAAGGTGAAACTAATATATGAGATAGACTCATTACATGCAAAGCAAGTTAGTTCAAGCCATGATTTGTCATAATTGTGATGATTATGGCTTACAGTTCATGAAAATCCAAAATCCACAATCTCAGAAAATTAGAATATTACATGCAATCAATAAAACAAGGCTTGTACATAGAACAATATTAGACCTTTGAAAAGTAGAAGCATGCATATGTACTCAGTACTTGGTTTGGGCCCCTTTTGCAGCAATTACTGCCTCAATGCAGTGTGGCATGGAAGCTATCATCTTTCTCTTGGCAATGCCCCATAGATTCTCTATGGGGTTCAGGTCAGGCGAGTTTGCTGGCCAATCAAGCACAGTAATCCCACAGTCATTGAACCAGGTTTTGGTGCTTTTGGCAGTGTGGGCAGTTGCCAAGTCCTGCTAGAAAATTAAGTCAGCATCCCCATAAAGCTTGTCTGTGGAAGGAAGTGTGAAGTGCTCCAAAATCTCCTGGTAGATGGCTGCATTGACCCTGGATTTAATGAAGCACAGTGGACCAATACCAGCAGATGACATGGCTCCCCAAATCAAAACAGACTGTGGAAAATTCACACTGGATTTCAAGCATCTTGCAGTGTGTGCCTCTCCATTCTTCCTCCAGACTCTGGGTCCTTGGTTTCCAAATGAGATGCAAAAGTGGCTCTCATCAGAAAAGAGGACTTTGGACCACTGAGCAACAGTTCTGTTTTTCTGTAGCCCAGGTAAGACGCTTCTGACGTTTGTTGTTCAGGAGCGGCTTGACGCACCAACGTGCCTACCGTCCCTGTCCTATTGTTTCTCTTATTCTTTTATTTTTCTTATATGTACCCATTTCATGTATTCACAACTATGTATACATTTATACTTATTATCTTGTAAACAATTGGCAAATCAAATAAATAAATAAATAAATAAATAAATAAATAAATAAATAAAGAGGAATACGACATTTGAAGCCCATGTCCAGGATCCGTCTGTGTGTGGTGGCTCTTGATGCACTGACTCCAGCCTCAGTCCACTCCTTGTGAAAGTCCTCAACACTTTTGAATGACCTTTTCCTGATAATCCTCTCCAGGCTGCGGTCATCCCTGCTGCTTGTGCACCTTTTTCTTCCACACTTTCCCCTTCCATATAACTTTCTATTAATGTGCTTTGATACAGCACATTGGGAAGATCCAACTTCTTTTGTAATTGCCTTTTGAGGCTTTCCCTCCTTATGGAGGGTGTCAATGATGGTTTTCTGCACAACTGTCAGGTCAGCAGTCTTTCCCATGATTGTGATTCCTACTGAAGCAGACTGAGAGACCATTTAAAGGCTCAGGAACCCTTTGCGGGTGTTATGGCTTAATTAGCTGATTAGAGTGGGACACTTTGAGCCTAGAATATTGAACCTTTTCACAATATTCTAATTTTCTGAGATTGTGGATTTGGGGTTTTCATGAGCTGTAAGCCATAATCATCACAATTATGACAAATCATGGCTTGAACTATCTTGCTTTGCATGTAATGAGTCTATCTCATATATTAGTTTCACCTTTTAAGTTGCATTATTGAAATAAATGAACTTTTGCATGATATTCTAATTTTTCGAGTTTCACCTGTACATATAAAATTTCTAAGGAAGGAAGCCTTGGGAGTTTTTAGAGGAATATTTAGAATGGGATGAGCCAGTTGTTTTCAAAATTCAGCTGTGGTATATTTTGAATTATTAAACATTGCAAGATCCAACATTGTATGTACCAGTTTTCTACATCTGTAGGAACAATGAATACAAGGAACCAGCAGTGGAGCATTGCATTTTTATCTCCTTTTCTTGTCTAAGAAGGATTACTCTACATATCTTACTCTGCATTGCCTCTTACTGGCTACACTTATACAGTCAGGATTATGTCTGTCTGTCTGTTTACCTACCTGCCTGCCTGCCTGCTTCTCTCTCTCTCTCTCTCCCCCCCCCCCACATACACACACATACACACACTCATTCATTTGTCATATTTGCATGATAATATTTATTACTTTTATCTCCTTCTTCTTCACCAATTTTATTCATAATTTTTCCCATAAGGCTGGACACACCTTACCAGTTCTATGCTTAAGCATTGTTTATGTTCTGCAATAAAAAGTCTATTGGGATTTCATTCATACTAACTTCCAGATTTCTTTCTACAAAACCAAGTCAAAAGGAAGAAGACTTTGACTGTCTGATTGTTGCTCACCATTTTGAAGCCACTGACTTATCACTGCATAGGATCCTGCACTGAGCATACATTACTTATCCCCTCCCCTCTCCCAACAGTGTTGTGTTGGCCAAGAGGAGAGAGTAATTTATATTCAGGAACAAAAGAGTTTGTCAGTCTGTAAAGCAGGCAGAAAGTCATGAATCCAGCAAGGAGATCTGGCTCTATTGAACTGCTAAATGATAGAAAATATAAAAAAATCTTCTCTGTAATAGGAATTCTGTTCAGGAACTTGGGAAGCTAAAATATAGGGGAACGTTTTCATTACCTAATGTCCATCACTTTTCCAAAGTATTGACTTACCTTGATAAAGAACAAGGAAGAAGCTCTGGAAAAGCAAAAGGAATATATTTTGCAAGAGTGGAAGAAAGCCTAAGACACTGCACACTTAATAGTAGAAATAAAAACACAGGGAAGGAAGTTGAGAAGTAGTCAAGAGGAGAGAGGATAAAACATGAAAAAATAGTTCCCAATATCCCATTACAAAATGATATGGCAGAGAAGAAAATCCCTTGATTGGCAATTTCTATTCACTGGATGCAATACTGTTGAAGACCAGTACAACATATTTTTACTTGAAGTCAAAAGAATCATCAAACTATATGTACCATTAACAACTCTCAAAACCAGAAAAAACAAATTACCCATAACAATAAGGAAGCTTCAATCCAAAAAGAGATCATTTTGGCGGAAAAACAAATCTGGTCACGTTGCCAACTTCAAAAGCCGATACAAAAATTTATGCCACCAGATAAAGACTGAATGCACCAATTATCACATTAAACAAGAAGAAAACCTTCTACGCACCAATTCCACCCGTGCTTTCTACCATTTTGTAAACAACAAACTAAAAGACTCAAGGTCCATCCCACCCCTGATAGGACCTAATGGTAAAGACTGCAACAACGACACCATTAAAGCCAACCTCTTTAACATTCTTTGGCTCAGTATTTGTAAACAGCAATGGATCATGCCCAGGATTTCCTAGTCGAACCACAGACAACTACAATGATCTAATACATATTGATTTTACAGAAGACAATGTTGAAAAAGCACTACGCAATCTAAAACCATCTCTATCTATTGGACCGGATTGAATATGTGCCTACTTCTTAAAAAAGCTATCCACTGCCATAACCAAACCTCTAAGCATAACCTTTGAAAAATCTTTGAGGATCAGCTCCTTGCCAAACCTATGGTCACAAGCCACGGTCATCCCCATCTTCAAAAAGGGAGACCCCAGCCTAGTTGAAAATTACAGACCAATCTCTTTATGCTGAGTCACCTGTAAAGTCATGAAATCAATTATTAACCAATTCATTATCCTCCACTTAGAGACAAACAACCTACTCTCTAATAAACAATTTGGTTTCAGAAAAAAACTATCCTGTAACCTGTAACTCTTACACTGCAAAAACTCGACCAGGGCAAAGCAATAGACGCAATCTACACAGACTTCTGTAAAGCCTTTGATTCAGTGGTACATGACAAACTACTTCTAAAACTAAAATCTTATGGTATCTCTGGACACCTGCATAACTGGATAGAAGCATTCCTGTCAAACAGACAACAAATGGTCAAAATTGGGAGCATCCTATCAAATTCTGTACCTGTCAACAGTGGTGTCCCCCAAGGCAGTGTTATAGGACCAACTCTCTTCATACTCTACATAAATGACCTCTGTGATCATATTAAGAGCAACTGCGTTCTCTTTGCTGATGATGTAAAGCTATTCAACACCACAGACAATATTGCTACCCTTCAAAAAGACCTCAACTATGTATCAGAATGGTCAAACAAATGGCAAAGAGCCCACTGTAACTACATAACCAAAAAGGCATTAAGAGTTGTTAACCTAATCCTACGTAGCTTTTTCTCTGGTAATATTACACTAATAACTAGAGCATACAAAACATTTGCTAGACCAGTACTTGAATACATCTCATCAGTCTGGAACCCACATTACGTATCTGATATTAACATAGTTGAGAAAGTCCAGAAATATTTCACAAGAAGAGTTCTCCACTCCTCTACTCGTTGCCTCCAGACTACCTTATGCCTCCAGACTTGAAATTCTAGACCTAGAAAACCTAGAACTACGCCGCCTTTGGTCCGATCTAAGTATAGTATATAAAATCATACTTTGCAATGACTTACCTGTCAATGAATACTTCACTTCAACCATAACAATACAAGAGCACACAATAGATACAAACTCAAGGTTAATTGCACCAAACTTGATTGCAGGAAATACGACTTCAGCAACAGAGTGGTCAATGTCTGGAATACTCTACCTGACTCTGTGGTTTCTTCCCCAACCGCTAAAAACTTTATCCTTAGACTGTCTACTATTGACCTCACCACTTTCCTAAGAGGTCTGTAGGGGGTGTGCATAAGCGTACCAATGTGCCTACCATCCCTGTCCTATTGTTTCTTTTTATTTTTCTTATATGTATCAATTTCATGTATTCATAACTATGTTTATACTTATACCTATTATCTTGTAAGTGATTGACAAATCAAATAAATAAATAAAACTAAATAAAAAATAAAAGAATCTAATGTAAATGACCAGAAGCATGTTTCTCCATGCTGGAGTAACAAAGAAATATTGGGAAGAATTAATAATGTTTGCAACTTCCAGTACAATCCACCCATAAAAGACAAAGATGAATTGAGGTACAGGTAGCCCTCCACTTACGACCATAATTAAGCCCAAAATTTATGTTGTTGAGTGAGACATTTGTTAACTGAGTTTTGCCTCATTTTATGACCTTTCTTGCCACAGTCGTTAAGTGAATCAGTGCAGTTGATAAGTTAGTAACCCGGGTATTAAATAAATTTGCCTTCCCCATTGATTTTGCTTGTCAGGTCACAAAACATAGTCACATGACCTTGGGACACAGTAATGGTCATAAATATGAACCAGTTGCAAAACATCTGAATTTTGATCAGATGAACATGGAGATGCTGCAAAGGTCATAACTGTGAAAAATGATAAGTCACTTTTTTCAGTGTTGTTGTAACTTTCAATGGTCACTAAATGAACTGTTGTAAAAGCTGAGATGGGTTGTCAATATATAATCCCCAAAACATGGTAAAGATTAGAATAGAATATTTGTACCATCAGTGAAACACACTTTCATAATAATATTCTTCATTAGTTTCATTTAGCTTATTAAATATCTCAATCTCAGAGCAGCTTCAAGAGGAATGTTGCTCAATACCCATATGTAAAGACCACTTTCCTATATAAAGTAAGGCATATACATATGTAAAAGCCACCATGATACAAAAAACTTGAAAAAGAAAGACTTTTTCAAGTTACAGAAGAGTGTCCATGGACTGAATTACATGTTTTTTAAGGAGCAGACTTAATCCTTGTCTATACACCAGATGCAAGAATGAGAAATACATTTTATTTATTTATTTATTTTTTTATTTATTTGATTTGCCAATTGTTTACAAGATAATTTTGACTTTGTTGTTTCTCTGTAAACACATTCTTTTTAATAAGCTATCTACCTCAACTTTAAAAAATACTGCAAAGCAGAAACACTTTGAAAGTGAGATGATTAGACGTGATAAGACTTAAATATTTTCAATATTATTATTTAGGTTCGGCTCCATCTACTTTTTTGAGTCTTTGCTTAGTTTTTCATTCTGACCCATCTATATTTTGTAAGTGCAGTTCTTTAGCTCTTCTAGGAAAATATTGCCTATCCCCGATATCGGGAAATGCTTAGGAACTACTTTTACTTTTGTGAAGTATCCTCAAATAATTCTGTGCCTGCATCTTTGTTTTGTGATTGTCCTGGGCATGTCTCACCTAGACCCCTGACTGGGACAAAACAACCTGTCAGCTATGTTCCATGAAGCAAATGGATTGCTTTTAAGAAATATATTCAAGTGGTCATTCTTTCTTTTCTTTGTTTCTGGGTGGTGTCATAAGACATGTTACCATTGTAATTTTCGTTTGATGCTTATGAATCCAATTGGCCTCTTCTGTACTTACTTACAACCAAGGGAATCTGCAGCAAAGGTGGTGACCATGATCATGGCAGATACTCATTCTTCCATCTCATTATAGTTAATTCACAATTAACAATGGTAATTGGGACTGGGATTCCCACTGCTACACAACACACTTAGCAACAAAAATCCTGGCAGTCCCTATTGGTCATTAGGCAAGGATTACCTGCAGATGAATCACTCTTCAAGATTCTACCAGACATACCTTTTTTCCTGAAAAAGACTTTTTCACAACTGGTAGCAGTTCGTTATTGAGGAATGTCCCTTCAACTTCAAGTTCACTGATGCCTTGAGGCTCGAAGATGTTTGCTTCAATCTGTAACATTGATTTAAAATTATATTGACATTAAAAATCAGATAGACCAGTAATGAAAAGTGTAAACAAAGCATTAAAAAAGAATTAATTTCAGTTATTTATACATTTGTTTCTAAATTAATAGTTCTGAGCATAATTCACAAACCTTTCCAAAAACTACTACAAGATAAAGTGACAATACATTTGATCCTACCTCAAATTTATTGACAAGCTGTTTTGGATTTACTTTGATAAATATCTCATATTTTCCAAACTTTCTCTTCAAGAGTTCTTCATAAGTCAATTGAAAAGTGACTTTGCTGGATGATGCAATGTTGACAGAAACACTGAATTTCTCTGTTTTTCTTCCAGCAGCCCTTCACATGTTAAACACAGTAAGGTAAGATTCATAAGATTTAAGAGAGCCATAAAAGGACAATTACATATCCTGATGATGAATAATATAGCCCACCATTTAATACTTTTCTTTTGCTCTTTGTTCAGTTACTGAGCATCTGCTTATTGAATAAATACTTAGGACAGGAAATGAAATAATGAAACAGATACTGTTTGGCCTCACGTACTTACTTCACAAGCCCTGCAGTCTGGCCCCTTGAAACTGCTTGTTGATACTGCTTTTGGGCAACTTCTTTTTCCTTTACGATTCCAGGATAAGTGACCCCATCAATTGTCCTATTGAAGGATACATCAGATATCTGAGTATGTGTGCAAAGATGTCTTGTGGTTTTTTTTTCTCCAGTTCATCAAGTAAAGGGGATATTTGAGAGGTATAATGAGGAGTCTAGAAAGAATGCTGCCTCTATATGAATTTCTCTGGACATTGCAGGGCAGATGGATAAAAACTCTACCCAGAGGGCAAGTCTATTTCAGAGGAGCTTATGCAACAAGAGGCCACATTTTTGATGATCATTAAAAAAAATGAAGATAAGACTAATGTTTGTGAGAAAGGCATTAGTTTTCCTATTTTGAGCACATAATTGCATTAGAGGGTTACAACTGCAGCTCTATTATTCATGGTAGTTAATCTATTACAGCATCTAACTGGCTTAATTATTTTTAGACTGATCTCCAAAGCATAGACAAATAAGAAAATAATGTACACACAAAGTAAAGTTGGAAATAAAGGCTGTTTTGGGGAGCTCCACATCAAACTGAGCTTCCTTGGACACATTGGCACGATTCACAGCTCGACTAGTGATGACATTACGGGAAAACCTGGAAGTTACACTGCAGTCAATTTTCACCCAGTAGATTTCTATGGGTTGGGTGTGCTAGAGAATAAAAAAGTCATATGGTTATACAGAAATGTGCTGCTAATATATTATTTTTATTTTATACACATTTATTTGAGATAACACAAAGATCTTTCTATACTTCACATTACACACATAGTATTTACTTTAGTGCTAATTACATTTGATGAATGTTTTAGTTACTTACAAAATTTAATTAAATTGCAGCTGACCCCAATCATTTTCTTGTTCCATTCCATTCTTGTATTGTGTTTTTAAGAAATGATTGTTATAGGGAAAGAAAACAAGAACAAATTTCTAAAACATTTTACTTTCTTTCTGTAAAAGGAATGCAAAGAGATATTTGTTACCCCCTGAATCTATGCATGAGGTAATCACCTTCATAAAAGTGTGTGATGCGGCCTTTGCACACTTGCACATGACGGGTACTTTGTAAGAGTGAATGAAATACGCCATTTGCTCAGAATTAAAACATCCCTGAACACAAGAGAACTGATTTTTGAAGAAATAAATATAACTTTTGAGCTGAGGAAATGATTTCTTTAAGCCCAGCAATGAAGATACAAATGACTAAGAGAAAATATTTGTATTTTGTATGTGCCATCTAAACTTAATGATCAGCATTCTAAATGAAAGGTTACTTACCACATCAGTGGCACTTCTCTTCTACAAATAAACAGTGAAAAAAAGGATTAATTATTGCCAAACAACAGATGCTGTATCCTACCAAATATGTTGCATAGTAGTTGTATGTTATTCCACATTTCTTTTCATTTTAAGTGAGAGCATCACAATAAATGAGAGCTTTTGTAAAATGAAGTCTGAATAATCAGCATGCATAACCTTGGCTGGGTTCCGACCGAACAAATCCCTACCAGTTTACCAACCTGAATAATTGGGAAACATTAATTACATAAACAGAAAACAAGAAACATCTGGAAAATATGGCATAAATTACCATACTAACTAAGATAAATACCTTTACCTAATAGAGTTTTTCTAGCGTTTTCAGAGGCACTTAGTACTAGGCTGATTTCATATTCTTCCCATGTCTGTGGAACTGCCTCAGTTCAAATTTAGATAAGTTAACTATAAACCCGTGATGGATAGCTCTCTCATGTATGTATGTATGTATGTATGTATGTATGTATGTACGTACCACCTTGCATCCCTTTCAAACACCCCACAATCACACACACATAGATGCAAGTACTGCTTGCTTTATTTGATTCATTCTTTCTCAATTCAGTGTTTCCCCAAAAATTGTTGAAATATGCAACATGATGTGCAGCATATGAATCCAAAGAAGCTAAATCAAGTCTGGATCCAACATGGTCCCTCTCAGAATACCTATCAACCACTCATAAAAGAGGTCATGGGAATTGCTGAGAGGCGTAGTGAGTGACCAAAGCACCTTACTGGCTTCAAATCAAATTTTTATTATTGTCATAGGCTAACATAACTTTGCCTGATTCATATTCAAATGCAGCACATCTGAGCCAGGCAGCTCATGGCATGAAATTTCATAGGCAACCAGTTTCCATGAACTTTAGAATTTCAGTCAAATTAAGCATACTGGGAAGTAAAGGTATCTCAAATCACGCAGGCAGAAAGCTGGACTTCTTGAAGGATCGAGATAGTGGACTTCCAGTTGTTGCTTAAAGCTAAAAGAACTCTGAGGAAATAAGTTGGTGACTTCATATATTTAGCTACATACCTTAATGTTTCTCAGTGGGTTTATCAAAATATCTGAAGTTACAAGAGCAGGAATCAAGCCCAGTAAAATGTAACATGGGATAGCTTTCCCCATGTTGGAAGAAAAATAAAAATGTCAATTTGGAAGGACCTCTATTTGTAGTGAACCTTGTAAATAGTCAAACAGTAACACTGAAGTAACTATGGCAAATATTTATCTTTGGAAAATGGTTGATGAAATTTCTACATGAAAGTTAGAGAGTCCAAGGCCAGAAAAGCACATTTCAGCCTCTAATCCAGGGGTTCCCAACCTGGGATGCTCGTACCCCCTGGGGGTGCGAGACGATATTCCAGGGGGTGCGAGAAAAGTCCAGGTAAATAATAGGATATTGGCTATATGTTGGCATTTTTATTTATTATTTATTTCAGGGGGTGCGAGGTTCGAGTGAAATTTCTTTAGGGGTGCGGGGCGAAAAAAAGGTTGGGAACCACTGCTCTAATCTATGAAGCCCAGGTTTACCTGCTGCGCCCTATGTAGAACACCTTTAAAATTAAATCTCAGATTAGACTCCACATCTGTTTCACCACCAATATGGTAAGATTTCTCCCGAGATTCCTTGAGCTTGCACTTTGATCACCTGAATACATTTCCCACTTCTATTTCAATTAAAGTTGTTAAGTCCTGAGCATGGGCACAAGGAACGGAGACGAGGCATTGAACTGTGACTTCAACTCTTTATTAGTGACTTCAGAACAGAGCAAAATACTTGGGCAGCAGCAGCTCTTTTATAGAGCTGGCTGCTGTCAAAACAACCAATGATTTGAGTTTACCGCTCTAAGAAGCGTCCAATCAGAGGTGACCCGCTGTCAGCCAATTAGATCAGCCAGAAACGACCAATCACGACTCGCTATTCGCCGGCCAATCAGAAGTGCAGGATTACGAGCCTGCTGTTGAAGCAAAACTATTAGGGTTGTTAATGAACGCGTTAGCTTAGTTCGTAACACCCCTCCCCCCTAGGTTCTGTCTTAGGGGTGGGGTGACGTATTCTCGCAAGTAGGCAGGTCGCTTCACCTGTCTGCTTGACCTGCGCTGTTCCACCGGTTTCTCTGGTTCCGGTGGGCTGCTTGCTGAGCTGGATGGCGAAGACGGTCCCGCTGCTCCGTTGTGTGACTCGGGGCTGTCCTCACCGCTCTCGCCAATGCTGTCATCGGGGTTCCTTGGATTCACTTGCATCGCGGTGCTGCTACGTGATGAGGCAATCACCCGGTTCGGTTCTCCTTCTGGAGGTGAGTATCCCATGGTTGTTTGTGTAGGCTGCTGAGTTCCAATTGTTAGGTCGTCTGCTATTTCTTCTTCGGCCTCCTCGATGTCCCTTCCCCCCTGGTTTGAGATTCAGGGACGAGATGGGCGTAGGTGCCAGTCTGGAGCGAAGCTGGTCTATGTGGCGCTTCCATAATTTTCCATCATCAGTTTGCAAACGGTAGGATCTGGGCCCGGTGAGTTGAGTTATGATAGCAGGGACCCACAGTGGGTCACCTGAGAAGTTTTTTGCAAAGACTAAGTTGCCTACCTTGAACGCACGACACTTTTCTGGCGTGTAGGTAGGGTGTAGGCGATCAAGGTGTGAGCGAAGTTTCCGGCCCATCAGGAGTTCAGCCGGAGTTCTGTTTGTGGTGCTGTGTGGGGTGATGTGCTGGAGGAGAAGCATTCTGGTTATCTTGTCGTCAATGTCCCCATGTTCCATTTTGTGTAAGGTCTTCTTCACAAATTGGACCATTCACTCAGCCCTGCCGTTGGCCGCAGGGTGAGCCGGCGATGTTAAAGCATGGCGGATGCCCCTGTCTACTAGATACTGTTCAAATGCCAGGGCAGTGAACTGGGGCCCGTTATCTGAGACTAAAACGTCCGGCAATCCGTGCGTAGCGAATAATTTATTCAATTTTTTAATGACTGCTTCTGTGGTGGTGCTCTTCATTTTGTGGACCTCGAGCCAGTTGGAATAGGCATCCACTGTTATAAGAAAAGTGTGCCCTTTTGTGGGTCCTGCAAAATCGATGTGGATGCGGGACCAGGGACCGCGAGGTGCTTCCCACTCAGTTGGAGTTGCTTTTGGTGGGGCAGCGCGAATTTCCTGGCACTTGCTACATGAGGCCACCCAGGCTTCTATCTGCTTATCTATACCTGGCCACCACGCGTAGCTTCTTGCCAGTGCCTTCATTCGCACGATGCCTGGATGACCATCGTGCAATAGTTTTAAAACTTTATGTTGTAGCTTCTCTGGGATGACGACTCTGTCTCCCCACAAAATGCAGCTCTTTTGAGAGAATAGTTCTGTCTGCCGATGTTTGAAAGGCGCAAAGGTGTCATTGAATTCGTTGTCAGGCCAACCTCGTTCCACCCAGCTGAGGACTCGTGCCAAAACAGGATCCCGTTTTGTTTCTGTGGTGATATCTCGTGCAGTCAGCGGTGGTGAGGGAAGAGTTTCAATTTGGAGTGCAGTTAGGGTTGGAGCTGGATCGTCGATGGCTTCAGGTAGCGGGGAACGACTCAAGGCGTCAGCGTGGGGAATGGCTTTCCCCGGGCGGTGTCGCAGTTGATAATCGTATGCGGCTAGAAACTCTGACCAACGTGTCATTCTTGGCGATAAAATGTGGGGAGTTGGTTTGTCTCCCGCTAAAATGCCAAGCAATGGCTTGTGTTCGGTGATTATGGCAAATGGTCTTCCATATACATACTCATGGAAACGCTTAATGGCAGACACAATAGCGAGAGCCTCTTTATCGAGTTGGCTATAGTTTCTTTCAGTCTTTGATAAGGTCCTTGAGAAAAAAGCAATAGGTGCCTCATTGCCGTTTGGCAGGACGTGGCTCAAGATGACTCCCACTCCAAACGGTGAGGCGTCGCAGGTGACAGTTAAAGGCAAAGTCTCGTTATACTGCATTAATACAGCATCTGAGGTTAAGAGGTCTTTTACTTGTTGGAATGCTCGTTCTTCCTGATGTCCCCAGACCCAGGAAGCCTTCTTGTCGAGTAGCCTGTGTAGGGGCTCAGCTACAGTCGCCTTCTGGGGCAAGAAGATGTTATAAAAGTTAATGAATCCCAGGAAGGCTTGGAGGTCTGTCTTATTTCTAGGTCTTGGGGCGTTTTTGATTGCAGTTAGTTTTTTTTCGGTGGGGTGGATTCCCTGTCTGTCAAGAAGGTATCCAAGGAACTCTACCCTCTCTGTACAAAGTTGACACTTGTCTTTTTTTACCTTCAGGCCAGCGTCTTTAAATTTTTGGAGAACCATTCTGAGTCTTTTTCTAATACTTCTCTAGTAGGGGCAGCTATTAAGACGTCATCAAAATAAGGCACGACTCCTTTTATGCCTTGTAATAGTCTCTCCATCAGACTTTGGAAACTGCCCGGTGCCATGCTTACTCCGAATTGGAGTCTATTGCACTTAAAGGCACCCCTGTGGGTGACTATACTCTGGGCTTCTGCAGTCTTCGCATCTACAGGTAGCTGTTGGTACGCCTGAGCTAAGTCCAATTTCGCAAATATTTTTCCGCCACCCAGGGAGTGAAGAAGGTGTTGGACCACGGGTACCGGGTAAGTGCTCTGCTGAAGCGCGTGATTTAGGGTGGCCCGGTAATCCCCACAAATTCTTAATGATCCATCTGGCTTTATGGGTGTTACTATTGGGGTCTCCCATTGGGCGTGGTCAATCGGTTCCAACACACCCTGGGCTATTAATTTGTCCAGTTGCTCATCAATCTTTGGCTTGAGTGCAAAAGGCACCCGACGAGGCTTAAGGCTAATAGGAGCTACATCAGGACTGAGATTAAATGATATAGGGGTCCCCTTGTACTTGCCTAGCTTCTCTGTGAAAACGTCCTGGAATTCCTGGACGAGGGCCTCTTCCCAGCCGTCGCTTCCGGTTTGGTGGATGCCAGCTAGTTCAATTCCGAGTGGGGCGAACCACTGTAAACCTAGCAAGCTGGGCCGGTCACGATCGACGACGGTCAGAGGTAGCGATGCGGTGCGGTCTTTGAAGGATACCTGGACGTGGCTGGAGCCGACAACCGGAATTCTGTTTCCTTGGTAGTCCTTTAGTATGATTTTTTGAGTGCTGAGGTCCTGGCGACGGATGGCAGGGATCAGCTGTTTGAGGGTTTTCCAGGAGACCATCGATAGGGACGACTCCGAGTCGACTTCCATCACGCAAGGTCGATTCTCAATAGCGACCTTTACTCGGATCTTCCTTGCATCCAGGGACGAAGCGTGGCCGATAGTGATGGTTTGGTGTGCCTCTTCTCGTCTAGTTGAAGTGGCAGGTGCTCGATTTCTGTAGTAGTGGTTGTTCCATTGGTGGTTCAGGCGGTCCCGATTTACAGGTGGGTTGCCTATAGCCTGGCGGAGATTATTCTCCCTCCTGATTAGACTGGACCCTCGCTTGCTTCTGCAGACCTTTGCGATGTGGCCTCTCTTTCCACAGGAGCGGCAGAGTGCGTCGAGGAATTTGCAGTCTGATCGCGGGTGGTTTGCTCCGCAACCAGCGCATTGGCGCGGGAGTCTTTGGTTCCGTTGGTCTCGTTGGTCGCATTCGGACCGGAGTCGATTGACCTCCTCTTCCTCGCTGTCTGATGAGGATTCGAGGTCTTCAGGATGGGCGGTAGTAGTGTGCCTCTCAGAGGAAGGCGTACTGTCCCTAGCGAGTTGGCGGTGCGGTGCGTTCGCCGGCGCATTCGAGCGGCTGACTTCCTGGTTGCTTCTGCTGCAGTAAGCCGTCGGCGATGACATCTGCGAGGCTGATGTCTCCTTCGCCATAATCTTGCTCTGTATCGTGTGGTCATCTAATCCCAGAACTATTCGGTCTCTCATGGCTTCCTCGAGGTTTGCGAAACCACAGAGTCCACCCAGGTTCCGGAGGTCCGCGATGAAGTCTCCAACACTCTCATTTTTCCGTTGGTCCCTCTGGTAAAACTCGTGTCTTCGGATGAGTGTTGGCACCGCGGGTGCATAATGGGCCCGGAGGATCGGCGCGAGGTTATCCCAATCCATTGTCTTCACCTCCGCAGGTTTTGCAAGCGCCTTAGCCATTTTAAAAACGGCGGGCCCGCAATGGGTCAGGAATACCGCTCGTTTCTTGCCAGGCGTAGCATCTTTCAGATTGTTGGTCTCCAGGAACATCTGGAACCGGTCCATATACAAGTCCCAGTCTTCGTTTGCTGGGTCAAATGGAGCGGGTGGTATGGCGCCGCTGGTCATCCTGCCGTTTGTTGCTTGCGCTCTCAGCCACGTGCTCTGTATTGTTCGATGAGTGCTCAGTCAGCTCTATCGTCTCCGTATCCCATCCTCGTCGCCAGTGTTAAGTCCTGAGCATGGGCGCAAGGAACGGAGACGAGGCATTGAACTGTGACTTCAACTCTTTATTAGTGACTTCAGAACAGAGCAAAATACTTGGGCAGCAGCAGCTCTTTGATAGAGCTGGCTGCTGTCAAAACAACCAATGATTTGAGTTTACCGCTCTAAGAAGTGTCCAATCAGAGGCGACCCGCTGTCAGCCAATCAGATCAGCCAGAAACGACCAATCACGACTCGCTATTCGCGGGCCAATCAGAAGTGCAGGATTACGAGCCTGCTGTTGAAGTAAAACTATTAGGGTTGTTAATGAACGCGTTAGCTTAGTTCGTAACAAAAGTGATTGTGTTTTTATGCGTGTAAATTAGGACAGGTGTCTCTTCAACCTTTCTGGCTAGTGATAATTTGGAATTGTGAGTGCACTATGTGTGAGCAGTATGGCTGCCATGTGAACTGACAGAGATTGCTGGTCATCAAACAAAAATTGTCAGATGATATCCAGAGACATTTATACTGCTGCATTGAAGATTCTGGAATTGGATGTATACACTTTATGAAAATCTATTATTCCTTTATTAGATTTCATTTACCATTTCTTCAAAAGAAACATTTTATTCTTTTGCCTTCCTTATTCTGCAGCGCACCAGTAGATGTCCGAATATATAAGATACACTGATTTCTAATATGGAGTTCAGACTGTATTTCATTTGGCAATTCTCTTTCTTCACTTGATATAATTGAAAGTAGTAAAATAGCATTTTCCAATTAATAAAGCTGTGTGTGTGTATGGGGACGGACGGACAGGAAATACTATCCAGCTGAATCCCACTAATCTGTTTTCAGCTTCTTTGCCCCTCTCTGTAGTTTGAAAGTTAAGCTTCTTTAGAATCCTGAACAAACAACACAGTTGCTGATCTTCAACTCTGGAGAATTGTAAACAAGGAGAAAGTGACATGGGTTATGAGATAGAGCTGTTCCAGGTGTTTTTTCAGGTGAAAGGGTATGATTTGTAAAGCCTGCTGTAGCACAAACATATTGGGTAAACTATAATCAAAGCTATATATGTTCATGAAAGTTTAAATTGTTAAGGTATGTGCAAAACTCTATGTTCATGAAAATGGAATATATGAGATTAATTCAGCTTTGGGATTTTTTTCTTTTAATATAAATGAATTTTGACAAAATAGAGTAATAATTGAAAAATGTGAAATGATGTATGTATATCTTTATCTGTAAAATTGCAACCATATTAAACAAACTCAGGAAACCCTGTAGTAATTGCTCTTTTGCTTAACAGGAATAAGACTTTGGAAACAGAGCCTTTCCCTTAGTTTTGCAGAAGCTGATTAAAGAAGAAAATTATTGTTGGAAGAAAAATCCTTCTGGGTTCAGTTCCAAGTGGGGAAAAAGACACTGGAAACATGGAGGCTATTTGGAAGGTTTAATGGTGGACAGGAGGACCACATGGCTTGAAGCTCCAGAGTGAAAAGGAAGGATGATCACATGCTTCAAGGTGAAGGAAGAGATCAAGAAAAAAAAGGCTGAGGTGCTGAGAGTGCCTGGGTTTTATAACCTTTGTTGGGATTTGAATTGAAGCTTGTTTCTAATTGGTTGTCAGACTCCCATGAGGCCATGCAGAGGCACCTCTGTAGGCTGTCCTAAGTTCCAGGCTTGGTTGAGCCTTGCTGGATGATGATGCACGGAAAGGGCTTTTGAGCAATTGCTATAGCTTTACCTGGAGATCTTTGTTATGTAAAGTATTCTGGCCCAGGCCTCAATGACCCACCCATTAACAAAGGTGAGGTGAGTTTCTGCTTCTGAGTTTCTACTCTTTTTAGAGGAAATATTCTGCCTTTTAAATATTTCCCAGGATATTTCATTTTTCGAGGAGAGGAATGGATGCTAACTTCCTACATTATCATAAAACATACTTAAATGATGGTTTAAATTGTTTCTACTTTTAAGTTCCTGTTAAAAAGGAAATCCTTTCTTGATATAGTTCTCACAGAGATGTGACAATTGCTGTACTCTGATGAATAAATTAATATATCTAGAATAAAGAAATTTTTTATGTCTTGAACAAAGTACCGTGTTTCTCACAAAATAAGGCCGGGCCTTATTTTTTTTTGACCCCCGAAAAAACAGCTAGGCCGTCTTTTCAGGGGTGACTTAATTTCCTCCCCACCTAGAGCGGCCCATACGCACGTACCTCGCCGTGAGGCCGCTTCTATCGGCCGACGAAAGCTCCCCGAAGGCAGAGTCCCCAGCCGCTTCTGGGCGAGGCGTGGCTGCCTGTGTCCCCTCGCCTTTAGGCAGTCTCTTTCGGGTGATGGAAGCTCCCCAAGTGCAGTCATCAGCCACTTCGATCGGCTGGTAGAAGCGGCCTCGGGGCGAGCGCACTCACACACTCCCCTCGCTGCGAGGCCGCTTCTACCGGCTGATCAAAGTGGCTGGTGACTGCACTTGGGGAGCTTCCATCGCCCGAAAGAGACTGCCTAAAGGCAAGGGGACACGGGCAGCCATGCCACGCCCTGAAGTGGCTGGGGACTCTGCCTTCAGGGAGCTTCTATCGGCTATCGGGGTATTCTAGCCTAGGCTACCTACAGGGCACTCCTAAAGGCAAGTTTTCTCCCCACCCCCCGCCCTTCCCCCCCCATTTCTCTTCACCTCATGTAGTTCTAACGAACGATGTGAGAAATGGTGGGGAAACACACGATGTGAGAAATGGTGGAGAAATGGTGGGGAAATGGTGGGGGAGGGGCTTAATTTCACTTCATGCCTAGAAATCATGCTGGGCCTTCCTATTGGTGGAGGCCGTATTGTTGGAGAAACATGGTACCTTAGATTAGGCCATCTCATTATTGAAGTGCAGCATCATTTATATTTTAAAAAAATCAGATACCGGACTGTATATGCCCTGGCCTTACAGCCAGTCACAGTATGATCTACAGTTTGACAAGGGACTCCTCAGTCACACTGAGTAGATGTCCCATTTAAACAGAGAGTCTTGGCAGATGCTGTGTGATGTGTAAATTCTATTCAGGATTGTCCATTTCTAACATAGTAGTTCAATGCTTGGCAGCATTTTTTGTGGGGGGATTTATATGTCTTCCTATATCTGGGCATTCAGTGACTCATTTGACTAAGGCTAATCCTCACAGTAGGAATGGCTTCAGAGAAGGCCCATCTCTGGTGCAGTTCTTTTGTGATGGGACCACAAAACCATGTCTTCCTGCTAGATCTTACCAAATGGGTAGGACTCAATCAGAGAGAAGCAGTCTTGCAGATAATCATATCCCACATAATGAAAAGCCTTATGAATAACAACCAATACTTGTACCAGAAGCCAACTAATAACCAGTGCAACACAGAAAGTAAAGGAGTCAAAGCAAAGCAAAGTAAGGCATTCCAATAGTTATTTATGATGATACATTCAGAATCCATTTTAGTGTCTGAGTGGTCTTCAAGGGTAACCACATGTTCAATGTGTTGCAGTTATCTGTATTCAAAGTGACTTAGGAACAGTGGGAAAAGTCTCTTAATCCATGATAGAATACAAATGACACACCAGATGTATCTGAGCGAAGACCAAGAGCCAAAAAAAACCTAATATTAATCCCAACAAATCCATGCTGGAATTAAGTCTTGCTTAGGAACAAGATGTATGCTTACTTCGTTCCAGAGATACTTCAAATAAATGTGAAAAGATTTTGATTGTCATGTGATATCCTGGAATGAGAAGAAAACTATTAAGCCTACAGGGCAGATATGCTTTAAAATAAAGCCTACTCAGGTTTACTGTTTACTGTGCAGCAGCAGTGGCTCTTTAGGTCACCAGTTAGTGTGATGCTGCATCATTGACCATTCTGATTGTAGCTGTATATCAACAACATCCAGAGAGTCAGTTCTGCTCTCCTTAAATATTATAAATATTTGTAATATAAATAGCTTTTCATGAAATAGGATTCAAATCAATTTGCCCATAGCAAATTATGAACAATATATATATGGAAGGCGTTGATATCCCACGCCTGGTCTTTCCACTAAGCTGTCTATAGACATACAACATCACTAACGAATCTAGCAAGGCAAGGAACACGATCGGCCACAACTCAGGTGGGTTAAAATGCCAGCAATTTCCTAAATTTGAAAACATCGTGACTACAATTTATGCCTCACAAAAGTCGAATATTATAATTAACAGAGAGTATACGCGCTCAATAAAAATAGAGAAAGGAGTTAGGCAGGGATGTCCATTATCTCCCCTGCTCTTCATATTATCTTTGGAAACACTGCTCACACGAATTAGACAGAACCCAGGAATAAAGGGGTTAAGAATTAAGAAAGAAGAATATAAACTGAAGTCATTTATGGATGATATGGTCTTTTTCATAGAGGATCCAGTTGAAACAGGTCAAGAACTGTTGAAAGAGCTAGATCAATTTGGGAAAGTTGCAGGACTTAAAATTAACAGGGAAAAAACAAAATTAATAACTAAAAACCTAACAGAAAAACAGAAATTAGAATTGGAAAAGGCAATGGGACTAAAACTGGTAAAAAAAATTAAATACCTAGGAATCTGGCTGACAGCTCATTATAAAACTCTAATGTAAAATAATTATAGCAAATTACAACAGGTTAAAAAAGACTCAGAGTTATGGGTTAAATTGCAAATTTCCCTATTATGGAGGATTGCTACTATTAAAATGACCATTCTCCCTAAATTTATTTATTTGTTCCAGACAATACCAATAAAAATACTTAAAAACTACTTTGTGGAACTTAATAGGATAATCGCAAAATTTATTTGGCAAGGGAAAAAATCGAGGATAAATTTAAAAGCAATGCAAGATATGAAGAGCAGGGGGGGTATGGCACTCCCAAATTGGGAATTATACCATAGCGCAGCCTCTTTACTAAGGCTGAAAGAGTGGGTAAACTTGTCAAATAAAAGAATACTATTCCTAGAAGGCCATGACTTACAGAGGGGGTGGCATGCATTTTTATGGGACACAGGAAAACCAAACAGAATTACTTCCACAGACATATAATTAGAGACTCTTTACTGGCTAATTGGAATAAAATAAAGAAAAAAACATTATCTAAAATTCCCAATTTGGATCTCAACGATGGAGGCGATGATACATCCAAATAATTTGGATCTTAACAAGATGATAAAATACAAAGACCTTCTGGATGCACAAGGAACTTTAAAACCATGGCAAGATCTCCAAGAACAAGGGCTACGAGTAGACCGGTAGGTTTACCTGCAAATTCAAAATAGATACAGACAGGATAAGAAAAGTTTCGGAATTTACAGTAAGCTATAACAATAGATAAAATCTTACTAGGTCCAGATGAAAAAAATATAACCAAATTTTATAACCATTTATTAGAGATAGAATTAGAGGAAGAAGTAGTCAAAGGCTTGGAGTAGAAATATTGGACGTAGTATTACATTATTAGAATGGGAAGGTCTGGATCAGGAATAATAAAATCACAAAATCAGCAACATATAAAGAAAATGCCTATAAAATGTTTTATAGATGGCATCTCTCCCCTTCGAGAACAGCTAAGATGTCTCCTAAAATGAATCCAATTGCTGGAAATGTAAAAAGAAACACGGAACATTTCATATCTGGTGGTCCTGCACTGAAGCCCAAAGATATTGGCGCAGAATCAAAAAATGGTTGGAGGAAATAATGGCAGAGCAAATTGAATTAAAACCAGAATTCTTCCTATAGGTGAAACTAAAAAAATTAGAATATTGTGCAAAAGTTCATTTATTTCAGTAATGCAACTTAAAAGGTGAAACTAATATATGAGATAGACTTATTACATGCAAAGCAAGATAGTTCAAGCCATGATTTGTCATAATTGTGAGGATGATGGCTTACAGTTCATGAAAACCCCAAATCCACAATCTCAGAAAATTAGAATATAACATGCAATCAATAAAACAAGGATTGTACATAGAACAATATCGGACCTCTGAAAAGTAGAAGCGTGCATATGTACTCAATACTTGGTTTGGGCCCCTTTTGCAACAATTACTGCCTCAATGCAGCGTGGCATGGAAGCTATCAGCCTGTGGCACTGCTGAAGTGTTATGGAAGACCAGGATCCTTCAATAGCGGCCTTCAGCTCTTCTGCATTGTTCAGTCTCATGTCTCTCATCTTTCTCTTGGCATTGCCCCATAGATTCTCTATGAGGTTCAGGTCAGGCAAGTTTGCTGGCCAATCAAGCATAGTAATCCCACGGTCATTGAACCAGGTTTTCGTGCTTTTGGCAGAGTGGGCAGTTGCCAAGTCCTGCTGGAAAATGGGGAAAAAATCCCCATAAAGCTCTTCTGCAGAAGGAAGTATGAAGTGCTCCAAAATCTCCTGGTAGATGGCTGTGTTGACCCTGGACTTAATGAAGCACAGTGGACCAATACCAGCAGATGACATGGCTCCCCAAATCAACACAGACTGTGGAAACTTCACACTGGATTTCAAGCAGCTTGCAGTGTGTGCCTCTCCATTCTTCCTCCAAACTCTGGGTCCTTGGTTTCCAAATGAGATGCAAATGTGGCTCTCATCAGAAAATAAGACCACTGAGCAACAGACCAGTTCTGTTTTTCTGTAGTCCAGGTAAGACGCTTCTGATGTTGCTTGTTGTTCAAGAGCGGCTTGACAAGAGGAATACGACATTTGAAGCCCATGTCCAGGATCCGTCTGTGTGTGGTGGCTCTTGATGCACTGACTCCAGCCTCAGTCCACTACTTGTGAAAGTCCTCAACACTTTTGAATGACCTTTTCCTGACAATCCTTTCCAGGCTGCGGTCATCCCTGCTGCTTGTGCACCTTTTCTTCCACACTTTTCCCTTCCACATAACTTTCTATTAATGTGCTTTGATACAGCACTTTGGGAACATCCAACTTCTTTTGTAATTACCTTTTGAGGCTTTCCCTCCTTATGGAGGGTGTCATTGATGGTTTTTTGCACAACTGTCAGGTCAGCAGTCTTTCCCATGATTGTGATTCCTACTGAACCTGACTGAGAGACCATTTAAAGGCTCAGGAATCCTTTGCAGGTGTTATGGCTTAATTAGCTGATTAGAGTGGGACACTTTGAGTCTAGAGTATTGAACCTTTTTACAATATTCTAATTTTCTGAGATTGTGGATTTGGGGTTTTCATGAGCTGTAAGCCATAATCATCTCAATTATGACACATCACGGGTTGAATTATCTTGCTTTGCATGTAATGAGTCTATCTCATATATTAGGTTCACCTTTTCAGTTGCATCACTGAAATAAATGAACTTTTGCACGGTATTCTAATTTTTCCAGTTTCACCTGTATTAGGGATATTTATTTATTTTATTTATTTATTTATTTGATTTGTCAATTGTTTACAAGATAATAAGTATAAATGTATACATAGTTGTGAATACATGAAATGGTTACATATAAGAAAATAAAAGAATAGGAGAAACAATAGGACAGGGACGGTAGGCACGTTGGTGCGCTTATGCACGCCCCTACAGACCTCTTAGGAAAGGGGTGAGGTCAATAGTAGACAGTCTAAGGTTAAAGTTTTTGGGGTTTGGGGAAGAAACTACAGAGTCGGGTAGAGTATTCCAGACATTGACCACTCTATTGCTGAAGTCGTATTTCCTGCAATCAAGTTTGGTGCGGTTTACTTTGAGTTTGTATCTATTGTGTGCTCTTGTGTTGTTATGGTTGAAGCTGAAGTATTCATTGACAGGTAGGACATTAATAGACATTTAATAGACAATTCCCTAAAAAAGCCAAATATATAATATTGCACATACTTACTGCAGCTAGATTAGCCTTTGCAGTGTTGGAAAGAAGCTGACATCCCAAAAGAGGAAATGATTATTCAGAAAATAGCAACCTGTGCAGAGATGGATAAATTGACCCTAGCACTTAAGGATAAAGAATCATCAGAATATTAGAAAAGCTGGGAATGTTGATATGACTGGATAGAACAAAGATAGGAAATATATTAGTAAATATTGTTAAACTGTAAAGGAGGTAGTAATTACATATTCGCATTAAGACTTACTTGTAAATATGACACCAATAACGATAATAAGGAACCACAAACTGTTGATAGTGGAATTGCTTGCTTTTATTTGTTTATTTTTTGTCTTTTTTTCTTTTCCACTTTTTTTCTATGTTGTGTATGTGTTTGTTCGTTATTTTAATTGTATATTTAATAAAGTTTGTTTTTTTAAAAAACAAAATAAAATGCCAGCAATTTCAACGGCATCCTCTGGCCAGAATGCCCAGAACTAAAATGGCTGACAAGCAGTTAAAATAGTGTAGGTAACAGGGTTGAACGCATGCGCGGAAATAAATTTGCCCGTGTCCAAGATGGTCGCTTAAGCAACGTAATATTACCATAGAAAATAGAAGGACTTTTTTTTTTCCTTTTGTACGTTCTGGAAGAAGTGCTCTCTATGGCACCCAGAGGTTTGGTGATCTCTATGGCATCGGGAGCCGCGTCCTCGCAGGGGGTGGATGGGGGCTGCCGGAGCCCCCCCGCTCCCGGGTCTCATCGGGCTACCTGAGTGTGGGGTCGCGTGAAGATGCCCCTGGGCGAGTACACTTTCGTGCGGGTTGTGGGGAAGGGCAGCTACGGGGAAGTGAGCCTGGTGCGGCACCGGCATGACGGCAAACAGGTAAGGCGGGCTGGGGAAGAAGGGGGTTGTTGGGAGAGGGGACTCCGCCGGAGGGTCCGGGACGCGTGTTGCGGGGGGAACGCGACGCTTCCCGTGGACTCCTTTTCGCGCTCCGTCCCTCCTTCCCTCGCTGTCCCCCCGGAGGCCTTTGCGGGTTGGAGATGGAGGACGGTGGCCCGTGCGAGTCGCTGGTTGCTTTTGCTCTCCGACCAAAGGGGAATTTAAAAACAACTCCGCGCCACAAAGGGGCGGCTTTCCTACAGCAACAGGCGTTGCTCCGTGTGAAAATAGGATCGACCATCCTTTCCACACTTGGAGTTCCGCATCCAGTTTTGGCCGCCACCTATAAAAAAAAGATGTTGAGATCCTGGAAAGAATGCAGAGATGATTAGGAGACTGGAGGCTAAAACATATGAAGAACGGTTGCTGGAACTGGGTATGTCTAGTCTAATTTCATTCAGAAGGACTAGGGGAGACATGATAGTAGTGTTCCAATATCTCAGGGGCTGCCACAAAGAAGAGGGAGTCAAGCTGTGCTCCAAAGCACCTGAGGCAGGACAAGAAGAAACTAATCAAAGAGAGAAGCAACCTAGAAGTAAGGAGAAATTTCCTGAGAGTTAGAACAATTAATCAGTGGAACAACTTGCCTCCAGAACTTGTGAATGCTCCAACACTGGAAATTTTTAAAAAGATGTTGGACAACCATTTGTCTGAAGTGATGTAAGGTTTCCTGTCTGAGCATGGGTTGGACTAGATAGAAGACATCCTTCCACCTCTGTTATTCTATTCTATTCCTCCTTCTCATTTTGAAATTTATTATCAAGGATCCCCCCCCCTTGGTTTGTTTGTTGATTCTGCTTTCGAGCTACAATACTCCCCCTTCCTGTTCTCATTCAGTCTTCAATGGATTTATCCTAAGACTCTTTTCAAAATCCATAATTTTTCTGTTCATTCCAAAATGTTATTTTTCTTGCAAGAGCAGTTTTTATTCAGGACATTAGTAAAGATATCTTTAGATGACAACCAAATTAGATTTTATTAAAGCTTGAAATAATCTGAAAAACTAATCAGGATATTTTTTTTTCATTTTGTGTCTAATATATTAAATTGATATGTGTTAAAGGAGAAGAAAACCAGTCCATAATTTTTGATATAGAGACTCCAAGATTTTGATAAATAATTAAACAATTTACTTAAATCTTTAAAATTTTATTGATTTCTGGTCTTGTAAAGCAAATAACAAATATATTAAAGCAAAAAAACAAGGGCAACAGTGAAACAACTCTTTATTATATGCATTCAGCGTGCCCTTATCAACTTTACATTTCTAAAGTATTTTTTTAAAAACAAGGATATCAAATTTAGTACGGGAAAAATATTAAACAAGTATTTAAATTATTAAATTAAGTGCAGTGTGAATTAAATGAAGGTTCTGTGTGTCGGCAGACATGTCATTTTGGGATTTAGTAGATATAGTTTGTACTTTTGAAGAATCAGACTAGCAGTTTGGAGATATTCTTGGAACTATTGGTCCCTAGAGAGAAATGTCTGTGAGAAATGTCTATGAGAAATGTCTGTGAGAAATGCCTTTAGCTAACATGCAGTATTAACAGAGCCCGTTCCTTGAATGGAGATTTAACTGTATTTATGGTCCTAGAGTCACATTTAAGGTGTTGTATTTTCTATTTGCAAAAATTATTTGCTTTCCTTGAAAAAAAATTTTTTTTTGCCTGGTGGATAATGCTACAGTTAGAGTTTTGTCAAAGGTTGACATATCACTTCTATTATCAGGTTACCTTGCCATCACTTTTTATAAAATTCCAAGTTTATTTGCTTTTTGCATCCTCTCTCCCTCTCCCATGCACATTTAACAGCCCCACATGGTTGATCTTTAGATTTCTTTCATTTACAGTAATATTCTTTTTTTAAAAAAAAGATTAAACCTTCTTTCTGTTTGTGCAGCATGTTATCAAAAGGCTGAACCTTAAACATGCCTCAAGCCATGAGAGAAAAGCAGCAGAGCAGGAAGCCCAGCTATTGTCACAGCTGAAGCATCCAAACATAATCACCTATATAGAGTCCTGGGAAGGAGATGATGGCTTGCTGTACATTGTCATGGGCTTCTGTGAAGGAGGGGACATATCATAAACTGGAAGAGTGGAAAGGACAACTTCTTCCTGAGTCTCAAGTGGTGGAGTGGCTTGTTCAGATTGCCATGGCACTGCAGGTACTTGACCTCCCTTTACATGGATTGATTTTAGTCGTTTTATCATTTTCTAATGTGTTCTAGGAAACCTATTGCTAGTTTTCATGGATATTTGTAACGAGCATAGAAAATAATATAGTTGTCTTGATGTACTTTTGATCATCTTATTAATATCTACAGAGTCAACAAAACTGATTGGTGGCTCCCCAGCTTGACAAATTTATTTAATGTAGTCCTGTCCCTCTGCAAGGAGCTTATAGTTTATTAAATAATTGTTTTTTTGTCATGCAGTCAGGAAACTAAACTAGATATTTAATTTGTGAATTCCAATATTTTATTTTTCAGTATTTGCATGAGAAGCATATTCTGCACAGAGATCTCAAAACTCAAAATGTTTTCCTGACCCATTCTAATATTATCAAAGTGGGAGATCTGGGAATCGCCAGAGTGCTGGATAATCAGCATGATATGGCTAGTACTCTCATTGGCACTCCTTACTATATGAGCCCTGAGTTGTTCTCTAACAAGCCTTACAATTACAAGGTAAAGTATATCATATAAATGAATTTAATCTCTTAGGTATTTATGTTCAAATAACCAGTCTACATTCTTGAGATGAAGCCTTGCTAGTTAAACATGCCCTATCTGGGCTGCCAGAAATCAGACAACCAATATATTGCAGCAAAGAGCAAATGATTTGTATTTCTTTGCTACCCTTGTGGTTCTCTGGATTTTTGCAGCTAGTATACTGTTTATAGTGAAACTACAAACTTAAAGCAGAACAAGAAAAGCTTTACAAAGAAAAAGCAAAGACATTCCCAAAGACAGAAACTGCTAAGGAGATTTAATATGCATAGTGAATCTAGAATGTCGATTGTCTTTTGAAGGGAAAAGACAAAATTGCTGGATAGAGTAAATGGGATGGGGTATTCTGGAAGAAGGACTGGCAAAAGGTCTGGAAAGCAACAATTTGAAACATGTCCTATTTGATAATTTCTAATGCACCTTCCTGATATTTTTCTTATTCAAGTCCCTGCAATTTATTTCAAACGTGTCTAATCATAATTATATGAATAAAGTTTACATTATTTTCATAATTCTAGTGAATAATTCTAGTGAATTATATTAAAAATATTCCATCTATAAGTAGTTATCTAGAGCAGTGGTCTCTAATCTTTGTAGCTTGGTAGCCCGGCTGAAGAGGGGACAGGGGAACCAAGCTACTCAAATGGTGGGCTGACATGCATGCACATGCACACACAGCTTAACTGTGTACACATGCCTGCCTGCCTGCCTGCCACTCATGTGGGTCTAGTGTGTGCACGCCACCAGCCTGCCAGTCAAATGGCCTGGTTTCGAATAGAGAGACCCTTGATCTGGAGGAAACAAAAATAGACAATTTGATATATTGGAATTGGAATTACATCAGGATTTTCAAAACCTGCATTGTCATCTCCAATTTGCCACAAAAGAGGAGATATTAAGGTATTTGATTTATGGAGCACCTGTGAAATAGATTGTGTAGGCCACGTGTACTTCATTTGCTTTTATTCGGATGGCTTTTCAAAAGTATATATATTATTGTGCTTTGTTTGCATTTACAGTCTGATGTTTGGGCCTTGGGTTGCTGTGCATATGAAATGGCCACCTTGAAGCATGCTTTTAATGCTAAAGACATGAATTCCTTGGTTTACCGAATTATTGAAGGAAAGGTATATTTTTAATCTAATATTTACTAGGCTTCCTTCACATAGAGAATTTCCAACTTGTTATTTTGTGCTTGAGAAAACTACATAGAGAATAAAGACACTGCAAGTCATATTGAAATACATGCTGTTAAATATGGGAAATGCTATCCTTTTCAATGAAGAATTGCAAGGATTTTCCCAAATAATCAATTGGTAGCAAACGTTGAGTAAGTTTGATAAATGTTGCTTTCTTTGTGTTGGCATAAAACATGTCATGGATGATGAATGCAGCATCATACATAGCAATGTATAGAATCTGATATAAAGAATATCTCAGGAAAATTCATTTTCCCACATTTGCTCTCAGGTTCCCTAGCAATAATACAGGTAGTCCTTGGTTAATGATGGTAGTTGGGACTGGAATTTCCATCAGTAAGCCATGTGGTAATACAGCTCAACAGCATGTGACTGCATTGCTTTGCAATAGCATTGTTAGCACTCTCCATTGCTGTCATTAAGTGATAGTTGTGGGTGTTTAAACAAGGACCTCCTCACAACTTCTTGCTGACTTCCAACAAGCAAAATCAATGAGGTGTGCAAGGGGTTAGTGAGGTGCAATGTGAGCATGATGGGACTGGGAATGGTTGTTGCAGGAAGGGAGAGACTTGTGAATTTCCCTGGTGGCTTTCCCATTGACTTTCCTTGTGGGAAGCTGGCAGGGAAGGTTGCAAATTATGATCACATGACTGCAGGATGCTGCAGCTGGTTGTCAGGTGCCCAGATCACAATTACATGATCCTGTGTGTGCTGGGAAGGCTGGAACTTCAAGGACCAGTTGTAAGTACCAGTTATTCAGCACCATCATAAAACATTATTAGTGTTATGCTAACAAAAGAAAGCAGCATTCAAATGCCCTCATGATGTGTTTTTATTCATCTTTCATTCGATTTATATGGACACCTACTTTACATATTCCAGGTAGTTTACAATAAAATCAATACATAGAAGGCACAGTATAAAAATAAAAATACTTAGCCAAGCATCAGCCACAACCAAGAGAACAACTCCATGATACATCTGGGGCCCCAGGCCTGGGCACTTTTTTTAGGGCTTACGAAAAGTCAACAGGGTTGAAGCCAATCTATTTTTAGTAGGAATGATGTTGCACAGAGTAGGCGCCATGGAAGAAAAGGCTCTTCTCGGCAGTTGACACTCCTTAGTTGTTTAGATCCAGAAAGTGTTCCTGCCAAACTGGATGGGATGAGTAGAGATAATTTGGAGAGACAGTAATAATCCCAAGCTGAAAGTCCCAAGCTATTACCTGAAAGTAATAGTCCCAAGACATGAAAGGCCTTAAAAGTAACTGCCAGGATTTTGAATTGCAACCTGAAGCAACTGGAAGCCAATGCAGCTTGTAAAGCAGAGGTATTTTATGCATTGAATAACCAACACCATTAATTCTCCATGCTACAGCCAAATTCTGTATCAGCTGAAGCTTCCAAATGCTTTTCAAAGGCAGTGAGAGAGGCAACACAGACTTTATACTCTACCTCTTTTACGTGTATACATTGGATGGTTAATGGCCCTATCCAGAAATGATATACAGTTTAATTAGATGTACGTCGGAAGTGGCTGAGACATTTCTTCCTGCCACACTCAGGTTGGATAATATCCTCAACAGTTAAAGAATTGGTAGGAAAACAATTGAAAATTGGTAGAAGCAACCATCTTGGTTTGTTTTGTGAGGCTGGTTACTGCTGACTTCTGTCCATCCGATTCATCCAGGCATCTCATAAGCAAGTGAAGATGGGCAGCATTGTGATCTAAAGAATGTCATTTAAATGGAATGCTCTTCCTGCTTCAGTTGTTAACATGTCATTTGAAATGGGACTGTTCCCTTACATTTGTGATGTACTGTAGTCTAGAAGAGAGAGAAAGAAGCAAAGTAGGAGCAGCCATTCAGCAGGAGAAAAATAACAGTAGTCTTATGTGCACGTGATAGGAGCAGAAAACATTGAGTGCTATTGAATTGTTTGAAAATTGAGTGTACCTTGAGAACAAGCCAATTTCACACTGGGAATATTTCTTCCAAGGCTTTAGCAGAATGGCAATCAGTTATCCATTACCCACTGGGTTTCTTATGAAATGTTTAAAAAAGTTCTAGACAATGATAATATTTCTTGATGATATTAGTTGCAATAGCCTGTTAGAGGTTCTAGCCCTGTTTTTCAGCCTCTTTCAGAAAGGTGTTGCCAGAGCTTTGGTTAACATGTATAGTAAAAGGAAATGTTATGAAGAAAATGCCTTAAGCTCATGAAAAGTGTTCTTTTTTTCTTCTGTGTTCTTTTAACAGCTGCCACCAATGCCAAAAGATTATAGCACTCAGTTGAAAGAACTGATAAGAACAATGCTTAGTAAAAAGCCAGAGGAGAGACCCAGTGTCAGGAGCATATTGAGGCAACCGTATATCAAGCAGCAAATCTCTCTGTTTTTGGAAGCTACAAAGGCGTAAGAGATATTTAAATGAAAAATAATTTGAAGCAAAGTGTTTAGTGTTATCACTGGTATTACACCATCCTGGAGTTCATATATTGGCTTTGATAATGGAGTCTTGAAACACAGTTGACTTGGAAACCCAGCCCATTTTTATTATACATGCAGAGAGACAGAGAGAGAAAGAAAGAGACAGAATAAAGAAACACTTAGTAAACTTTAGTTTCGTGTTATAGCCCAAACCAAAGCTCCTTCTATATTAGCCTGGTAGTCACCAAACCTGATTCCTGCTCATATGGAACTTTTGGCAATTCAGATGGCTATTCCAGGTAAGCTGGAGAATAGCAAACGCTTATGAAAGTCCAAAGTGAGCATAGGAGTGACTTGTTGGAAGACTGGATCACAACTGTATGCAGCAGTCCAATATTATAGGTCCTGATGCTGGGATCCCTCTGAAGAATTAGAAATACAGAGAAATCAAAAGCCTGCTTCCTTGTTGATTTGCTTATGGCCAAAGCAACAGTTGTGTACCCCTATCTGTTTGAAATATCAGCTGATAGCAATTGAGTGGCATAGGTTAACTATAGTAACTGGGGAAGATGCTATCTCCTATATTATTTGGAACTCTTTTCAATCTCTCAGTGTTTATATACAATTTGTCTGGGCTAGCAGTTGATTGTTATTTTCTTAGAATTCAGTTTAATTCAAAGGTCAACTGGATCAGTACTAGAACTAGCTCTAACAAAAGGCAGTGTTGCAGTGAGTGATAGTGTAAGGTCTAAGAAAATTGGATTTATTTCAGGGGCTCTATAATATCTTCAGTACCAGTCTGATTCTATAACACGTCTCATAATTATTTCAAACACCGTGCTTTTTACTTCATGTTGTGTTGTGCCTCAACTGTTTGTTATGCAAAGATCTACAGCAACTAAATGTCAATTCATAAAATATTTCTATGGTCTTTAGAGTTGCCAACAGAAAGGGAGGGGGGAGCAGTGCAGCAGCTTGCAAACTGAAACTGCATTCCATAAATGTTTTCAAAGATTGTAACTAGGTGACTGAAGTTTCTGCCATGCAAAATTCTAACTAGAGAGCGTGATTGATGACTCTTGGCTATGAATGTGTTCCATTGGAGAATATGAATTATGATACACCCAGAGGATGGGGGAAAACCAGGGTCAAGGGTGACAATGAATTATATGCCTCAGAGTCAGCTAGCTGTCAAGATTCTGGCAGTAACCCCCATTTAAATCATGAGTCTCGAGCCAAACTTCCAAAAGCTAAGGATTTATTGTGAGTTAAACTGTCCAGCACTGCCTGGGTGTAGCCGACTCTGAGGCACATAATTCATTGTCACCCTTTATCCAGGTTTTCCCCCACCCCCTAGGTGTATTATAATTCATATTCTCCAATTCATAGCCAAGAATCATCAATCCAGTTAGAATTTTGCACAGCAGAAACTTCAGTCACCTAGTTACAATCTTTGAAAACATTTATGGAATGCAGTTTTGGTTTGCAAGCTTCTGCACTGCTTCCCCCTCCCTTTCTGTTGGCAACTCTAAAAAGACCAGAGAAATATTTTATGAGTTGACATTAAACTTATTTTCAAAATTGAAGAATATTTTCATATCTCAGAATTTTATTAAAAGTTTTCAAGCAACTAAATATTGTAAGAAGGTTTATCTATGAAAGGAAATAGAAAGGTTAATCTTCATTGACTGTCCCTCGAGTTTGGTGCAGTATAGGGTAAACCTCTATAGCAGTACCAAAGATAAATCCAAGGGCTACAGGGAAAATGAGAACAGTGATAGTGATTGGGGCCATAACGTTTTTAGCAATCATTTATTCTCTATTGGCTCATCTATTTATTTATCTCGTATGTTGGACATCGTTCATAGGACACATTCTTAAAAGTGGATAATTAAACCATATTTACAAATGTTTATGACTTGAGAAGCAGTTTTGTATCTAAAATAATATCCATATTGCTATACCTGCAGTACTTCAGAAAAAAGTAAACCTATACATAGAGATATGAGAAAACTATGTTTTGGCAAAAAGTATTGAAAAATGTCCATATTTTGTAAATCTGATAATATATCTTCTTGCTTTTTCTTTAAAGAAAAACATCTAAAAATCATAAGAAAGTGTCTGAAAGCAAACCTCGGGGATCTTCAGAGAAAACTGAATTAAAGAAAGAAAGTACAGAATCTCAGAAACTGCCAAATGAACTTTCAAAGAAGTCCAATGGGGCAAGTTATTATTTTAGCTCTGTAGCCAGAATGGGTGGGGCAGAAAAAAAAGCCCATGGTCAAATTTGATGAACTACAAATTTTGTTTCAAATTAAGGAGAAAGAATATCAATTCTTAATCCTTCCATCTGTTTTTTTTCTCATAATGATACCCATTTAAATTCTGTTCAATTGGAGGTGCACAGTCAGTTGCCCTAAAGCACGGATGGCAAACTCGATCGTGTCACATGACATATCGCGATGTATCAACTTTTTTTGCCTTCGCGGAGTCGGGGTGGGTGTGGCCTGCATGTGACGCATCCGTCCTGTGGGCCGCCAGTTTGACACCCTTGCCCTAAAATGTTAGGTATCACCAAACCGATGAAAATACACTGAGTTGTAATTTACATGTCACAGAATAAAATTCTGAAAACCATGGAGACTAATGAATTAACTGCTTCTGTTTAAAATAAATTTAAATTTTGCTCCGTTCCCACCTTGTTCCTTTTCCTGTGCTATTCACTGTTCAAAGTTCAGGCCCTGACATGCCAGTCAAAAGTGAAGTGAATCTCTTGCTTACCCCTATAAGGCACAGGTCTACTCTAGAATAGTAAAACTAACTCTTGGAGAACCCTGCATGAGTAGACGATAGAACAGCTTTTTTTTTTTTTTACAGTGCATGTTACAATATCTTACTTGCAGCCGGAATGGTATCTGATGATTTCCTTTATGGAAAACTCCTTGATGTAAATATTAAGTTATATAAAGAATTTATTTTTAAAAAATTTAAACAATAACAGGTGGTGCAATAGTTTTCAATAGTGGTCATATAATAACTATAGCTATGCTGTGGAAGATGGGAATAGGGAAGTAAGATGAACAAAAAAGATGGACTTCTGGTGCAGCTTCATGACAATCAGACCTCTTAGTGAGCCCTTGGTAACACAGGGAGAGAGTTGGAATAAATAAGTGATTCCAATATATCCTTCTTGCCTTAAGTTCCCATACCTGCCCTATCACAACACATTGTTACAGTAATAGCAATAGCACTTAGACTTATATACTGCTTTATAGTGCTTTACAGCCCTCTCTAAGCGGTTTACAGAATCACATATTGCCCCCAACAATCTGGGTCCTCATTTTATCCAGCTCGGAAGGATGGAAGGCTGAGTCAGTTTTGAGCCTGGTGAGATTCGTTCTGCCAGCTACTTCTGGCTGCAGCAGAAGTAGCTTGTAGTACTGCACTCTAACCACTTCGCCACCGAGGCTCTTGATTATTATTATTTATTAATTATATTATTATATATTAATCATACTTACCGTATTAAGTATTCATATTATTAATACAGCATTATTAATACAGTATTAATACTAATTAATATTTATTATTAATAACATAATCTTATAAGTTTAGTAAGTTGGAATACCATCTCCCAGCTTTTGCATGTTTGGTCAGTTACTTGATTGAAGGACTTGAACCAACATAGGTTGAAGATACTGGACCTTCATATGTCTTGGACTTAACATAGCCTTCAAAATATCCTGTAAACAAGGACAGGAAAGCAACTTCCGGACCAACTAAGGTCATTGCAAAAAATATCAAGCAGACTAATAGACCAACAGCCTGGCTTCTATATGACTGACCTTTTCCGTCATTTGTGCACCTCCCATATGACTAAGAGGTCTTTTGTTGTTGTTGGCTAAGCCTCTCCTGCATTATACCATTATAGTAAAACATGCCATATTTTTCCCCAGTCCTCAGTCCATCCCATGTAAAATTTCATAACTGGATCAAGTCAGATCAAAACAGATTACTGTAATGTTATGCTTATGTTTAAAATAACCTAGCTTAATAGAATTGGTGACTTAATTGTACTTCTTAATATTACAGAATGAAGATAAATGTTTAATCAATAATAAAACATTTGATGTTTCTTCTTCAAAGAAACTAGCATCTGAACCTGAAAAAAACAGCAAAAATGGTTTGAATAGCTTAGATGTCTCTTTGACAACAATGAGCAAAGTTAATATACTTATTGTTCCACTGGAAAAAAGAAACTCTGCAAACAAACAGTTAGCAGAACATAAAGAATCTGAAAATATACATATTCCCAATGAAGCAGAGCCTGAAAAAGCAAAAAATAGCCCAGAATTAAAGGAAGAAAGTTTACTGAAAGTGACAAAGACTTGCCCAAAAACTGGAGATGTAGATGCTAAGGAGACAGATAATGGTGATGACACTACAAACCTTCTGCAACCCACTTCAAAGATTCCATGTGTAAGCAATAAAGTAATTATTTACTGTTTCACATATATATGTGTGTATGTGAATATGATACTAGAAGATGTACAGGCAGTCCTTGACTTACAATCATTTCTTTATATTCAAAGTTACAATGGCCCTGGAAAAAGTGACTTATGACTGTTTTTCACACTTATGAATGTTGCAGCATTCCATGCTCATGTGATCAGAATTTGGATGCTTGGTAACTAGCATATATTGCAGTGTCCTGGGGTCATATGATCATCTTTTGCGACCTTCTGGCAAGCAAAGTCAATGGGGAAGCCAGATTCACTTAACAACCATGTTACTAACTTAACAACTGCAGTGATTCACTTAACTGTGGCAAGAAACAAAGTAGGGTAAAACTCACTTAACTGTCTTGCTTAGCAACAGAAATTTTGGGCTCAATTGTGGTCGTAAGTCAAGGACTACCTGCAAATCTGTTGAAAATGTGATTGAACTCTGAAATGCTGGTTTCTGCTGTTTCAGTAACTCCTAGTGCTAAGTTTGTGTCATGACCTGATTCTGGACATAAGTTTATCCTGTGTTTGAGGGAGATAGAGCATCAGACATATTGGTGCTTTGCTAGTCTTGGATTTTTTATGATTCATTGTTAATGTAGTAATATTGCTTAATGCTTATTCATTGTGTCCATTGATTGGGATTTATATTTTTTAGAAATTTATTGTTATATAACTATGTGGGCAGCATAAATATGCTATGTTTTATTATTCAGTCAGCCAGATGTTTACACTGGATTTGGCATTTTTATCCACCAATCAAGTCCTTTCTAAAGACCTGGGATAGGCAAATGTTGCTTTATTGTTATGGTTTGTGTATGGGTAACTTACAGTTAGATTCCCAGTCTAAGAGTAATAGAAACTTAATAATTGAACTAAGGACTTGAGAATTATTAAGGTAGCTAATTATTATTAACTTACAAATTGTGCATTCACCTCTTCCTTAGCATCTCTTCCAATTAGATTCTTTTCCTACTTAATCTCAGACTTTGCTGAAAAGCCAGGTATTTTGTCTTGAATTCTCTTCTAAAATATACTGTCTGTCAGAGCTCCAACAAATCTACCCCCATTCAAATCATATCTCTAGCCGCATCTCTCAGAGTTAAAAAAAATATGTTTTATTGGAAATGGCCATGTTGGCGTTAGGTAGTGCAGCCGACACTAAAATACATAATTTCCCCCTTGACCCTGGTCTTCCCCACAACTCCCTGGATGTATATTCTCCAGTGGGACACATCCATAGCCAAGAGTCATCAATCATGCTCTCCAGTAATATTTTTGCATGCTGACAACTTTGGGCTGCCAAGGCAATTATCTGAAGCATATGAAGAATGCACTGCTTCCCCCCACTCCCTTTGTGCTGGCAACTAAAAGACCAAAGGAGGAGTATTATTATTATTTAGCTGACATTCAGCTCCCCTCACTTCTTGCAGGTGACCTGTACAACACAAAAAGAAAACAAATTTATTGCAGGTATAGAACTTAGGGTTACCAAGTTTAGGTTGGTTTTTCTGCATGGAAGCTCGTCATCAGGCAATTGACTTGGACATTCCTACTCTTTACCCAAGATGCCTCTGATAAGGGGTAGCCCTTCCTCTTGATTAAATATTGGAGTTGTCTTCAGTGCCACCTCGAATCGAGGATTTGCTGCACCTCATAATGGGTTTGGCCCCCTATGACCACGGGGTCTGGGGGTTCACGAGGTGGTGGCCTCAGGGTCGATCCCACTACGGGTTTTAAGAGGCTACTATGGAATACCGGGTGTATTTTCCCTAGCAGACGGAGCAACTTCAGCATTTAATTTCATTTTAATTTCTATCAGATATCATTTTTTGAGAAAGTGATAGCTGTTTTTCTAGGTAGAACGATTGTGCCTCACTATTTATTTACATTTAGAGGGCCATTCAATGAATACATATGCACTTATTTCAGTGCAATTCAGATCTATATATCTCTGAACCTTTTGTGATCAGATTTTGGGGCTTAGAACTATTGAGGTTGATAAGGACCTTTGCACAATTTTCCTAAAATAGGCAAACTGAACTTAAACAAATAAACCTAGATGTTTGTCCCACCTTGATAATTTTTATAAATAATGAAAGGCAACAAATATACAGTACATAATACTCTTTCCTCTCCTATTTTTCCTAAAATTACCCTTCCAGATCTTGGAAGATTTGCTGGAATTAATCAGAAGTAAGTTAAATTAGAACATACCTTATAGGATATCTACATACAGTAGTTTTCCTTGCAATATTTCAAAAAAGTTTTATCATTGTCATCTTCTAGGGTAGTTTGTCATTTTTCTACTTACTAGTTTAGCCTTAGGTAAATGATACAGTATTAGTTTCAGCATCCAGCTATTGTGTTTAGTGCCCAGCTAATAGTTCTTTTACTCCCTTCAATAATGGAGATGTTGCTCTTTCAGTTTCCTAATGCTTATATCACATTCTATTTAATGTTATAATAGTGGCTATTCATGAAAATACAGCAAACTCTCTTTCCAGAGTCTGGACTGTACTGAGAAACTGCTTGTACCGATTGATCCTAGAGAAATTTTGGTAAGTATTTGAATTTTGTGGTCTGCAACACAAATATTATTATGCCAATTATTTATTTTAAAGTACGATGACAGGATTTTCTTCAAATACTTAAGTGAATTTAATTTTGATTAAAATAAAAATAATTTTGGCTTTCTAATAACACTTTTGAACTAAGTGTACATGCTTGATTCTGGACAGCATAAATTGAAGCATTGTAAAGTGTGTGTACATATATATTCGTAGAATGAAGCCTCCTGTGAAAACTCAGGAGAAGCTAAAGATCCCATTCTGCCTATAAGCACTCCTTGTTTTCGACCTCACGGTTCGGTTCAAGAGCCTTCCTTGTCACGACAGCGACGCCATAAGAAGCAGGAGCAGTCTGAGATCTGCTTAGACAAGGTAAAGATTAGGACAGTATTAGGAACTAAATTCAGTAGAACACTAATATCTCTGGAAACAATTATATTGGTTAGAAAGCTGTGGAAAGGAATGTTCAATAAAAACAGATTCGATACTTTTTCCCATGCTAAACTTTAAAAATTGGAAAAAAGATAGTGATTTTTTTAAAAAATTGGGTGAAAGCAGGGATATTGACTTTGGACCAGCTGGCAACTCAGTGGCAATATTTATAGTTACAACAACGTAGTTTTGACCAGCAGCATTTTTAGCTTCTGAGGCATCCGAGATACTAGAACAATTGTTTAAATCTTTTAAAACTAAAAAAAACACACCACCCCCTGCCATTAGTTTCTATAGATGTTTATGTTAACCAGGTATATTCAATTTAAAGTTCAGTTAAAAAAACTTTATTTTATAGGTTAGCACATTTCAGTATAAAAACTGGTGTTAGTTTGTAGCATATGTTGTAAAAAACTAAGTGGCAGAACATCTGCCTTTACTGGAATGATAAAGATATAATGTGTTACCTGGGATGTATGATACTCTATTTTATCTGTGTGAAAAATGAAATGGAAGTGCTATTTGAATATTAATAAGTTGGGAATTAACTTCATCCATGGCTGGATAATCTGTGGTGCTCCAAGATGTTACTGAAATATTACTGGAAACATTCTGTATTGGTCATGTTGAATGGGTACCAGCACAATCGCTGGACCTGCCCCTGTGGAGTTCTTTCATGCATTCTTGAGTGAATACTGTACCTGTTTTTTGGGAAGAAATCTTTTATAAAGGTGCTATTTCTCCTGTTAAGATTGCAGCACTTGGTCCTCGACAACTGCCTGCTTTTCCTGATGTAAAGATGAAAGGAGGTAACATAGACCATCAGCGTGCTGCAAATGTTCTGAAAAAGTCAAAAAGCTTTGAAGTAGAACATTCCAAGGTTTGTGTAAAATATCTTTATGTACAACATGTCCTTTTTAAAAGAAATTACTCAATTTGAATATTCTAATTTTATATGCCAATCTGATATAATATTGCCAGAACTGTGCAGAACTATTTAAAATGGGATTATAAAGTAATAGAGCGGTGTAGTTCTTTCCCATAATGTTTTATAGAATAAATACAAAGAAATGTCTAATGACCTATCATTTAGTTGTAAAACTTGAATTTCTTTTATTAAGGATGTATCAGTGCCATATACATCAATAAAAAGATACGAGTTTATTTTATTTTTTTTACTTTTCTCCTTTCAAAGGATCGGCCATTATCAGCCCGAGAAAGGAGAAGATTAAAGCAATCCCAAGAGGACATGCTTTCTTCTGGTAATAGTTTTCTTTGCTGTGAAGTCCTTGGAGCTTTTTGAGCTTGGTTGTTGGCTTGATAATATTTTCAGTGCTAGAAGAGAATGGGGTTTGCTCTCTGTTTTTATATAATAACTTGTCAGGATTGGTTAGGTTTTTGTTTTTTCCTTGGCAGTTCCTTGATTAGGCTTTTGTTTATTGCTTGATTGTTTGTCTGGTGTTAAGTTTTCTTTGCCTCCTTCTCTTTTACATTTTACTTTCTTATTTTCACATAGATACACACACCTTATCTATGACAAATCTTCAGTAAAAAAATTCTTTCAAAGGGGCCTTACTGTAACAGCAAAAATTATTCCCACAAATACATTTCTTGGCACCTCTTGGTCTCTTTCTGTGTCCTGAAGTCATTCTTAAGATGGCTTAATTTAACTGAAAACTTAAATGGGGATCTGGCATGCTGAAGTCTTGGAAAATAAAAACATTGGATAGTTACAACCAATGTTTTAAAAAGATTCACAGCTGCTCAGAGAAAAAAGGTACCAGGAGAAGGAGGATCATTGAGTCTAAAAATGTGGCAGGGAATATCTTATCGTATGGAGAATATGGGAAATGATGGGACAATCTCTTATTTCTGCTGTTTTTCTTGAATGTGGATGTTTTTGTGTAAATTCATTAGTTTCATGTTTGTGCAGTATTTTCCCTCTTTGTGGGCTTCATCAATTTGCCCTCTGTAAAGTTGTATTATAATAGTGAGAGGGACATAAGGCCTCAACTCTATTTTTAGTTTCCAGGCTACTTAACTTACTGTACTAGCCTTCATAATCTGCTGACTGGAAATAGGCATGTCTTTGAACAATGAGTTGGTGTGTTGGATCTGTTGTTTTTGGTACTGAGGTTTTTGACAAATTCCCCTCCTTTTCACTTTTATCAGTTTGCTTTCTGGGAAATGCATACTTTGTGACTAGCCACAAAGATCACATCAACTACTAGATCGCATCAACTACTACAGGAATTGGAAACTAAACTTCCCCTTCATTATACTTGGAAAAGTATCAACAATAGGGTAGAAGGGATTGAGGGATTAAGATGTAATGATTAAAATATCATGGAGGGAACCCAAATTCAAATCCTCTTCCAGCCACGGAAACTCAATAAGTGACACTGAGATAGTCAATTTTTTCAGTCCAACCTACCTCAGAGTTGCTGTAGGAGGGGAAAAAAGGATTGTATGCAGCTTTGAATTCCTAGGGGAAAGACAGGACAAAAATCTCGTACATGACTGAATGTTAAACTGAAAGAAGAAAGGTCTATTTTGGTTTATCAGGCATTTAATCCTGTTGTCATGATAGTGCATATATGAAGTAAAATAAGACTAAACTATACATATTATTCCTTGGTCCTTTTCAGGGCCTTCTATAAGACAAATGTCTTATGATGCATCAACAGAAACAAAACTTCCAAAGGAAGATAGTTTTATTCAGATTGCTCAGTTTACTTCAGAATCCAGCACTGATAAGGTAAGTAGTTGTCATATGTTAAGTATAGTAACAATTTACAACATTGTAGAATATTAAAAAAGAGATGTGTCTGCCATCAATACATGGAAATTCTACTACTTAAATTATTACCTTTAAGATTTCTACTGCTTTAGATTATTATACTTCTAAAGAGAAACAATTATTTTGGGGAATCTGCCATTTTTACAGCAGAGGCCGGGCAGATTTCCTTCCCACTAAGTTTGGAGACAGAGCTTAGAATTGTAAGCAAGTAAGCGAAGCTTCATCTATATTTGCAGCCGGTCCCCTGTGCTAGCATCACCGCCTCTGTTCCACCTCAGATCATCACTAATATATTCAAATAAATTTGGTTTTCCACAGGGCCAGAAAGAGCTATCTCCTACCTTTTATCCAAAGAGAAGAGGAATGGCATACCAGAGATACTAAACAAGTCATAAAAGAAATATTAGACAAGTCATCAAAGGCATGCGTAGAACAGATTTCAGAGCCTCATACAATCTATTTCCAATAGCCCAATCTGGATCACAAATCCTCACTGATCATAGTTTTCTGGTGGATCAAAGTAGCTTGCAAAAATACAAAATATGTCTCCTTCATAGGAAACTCTGACTTATTGTACTAGGCCTTCAGTAAGCATGAAAACCAGTTAGGTGATTCTCTCAGCCCAACACATCTCACAGGGATGCTATTATTCTAAGGGCTGCCTTGCAATCCTTGTCCTCCTTTGTATATATAAGTAACTTAATTCTTCTGCATTGGTCAAAGCATCCTTTTGCAGAAGAATATTGCAGAAGTAGCTCACAGCACAGACTTTGGAGACTTCATCATATAGGAATTCCTCCCAGGGCGATTCTGATATGTCCTGTAGGATGCCTATTAAAAAGTTATCATCATTGAAAGTAGCTTGTAATCTGCTATGCTTTCAAGTACTATCCTCTACAAAAGTATTTCATTAGAAACGTAAATGGAGCTAAATTCGCATTGCTCTTTCACTGAGAAGTAAGAAAGAATTTTCTATTGAATTATTCCTATAATGGTTCTCTCTGTTTTCTTGTACTTGAAAAATTGTCCTCAACAGAAGAAAAGCTTAACTGGTTGTTGCACTGAGGATGAACTGAGCTCTTCTACAAGCTCTACAGAAAAATCAGATGGAGATTATAAAGAAAAGTAGGTGTTTTCTGTCTATAGTTATGTGTGGTTTACACATGTTAATCACATATATAGTTTGTTTATTATATAAATAAAACTATTGCTGTTTGTAAACCATTAGTGTATTGTATGATAAGTCCCTTGTTGGATATTAAGCCATAGCCAGTCACTGAGTGCATTTGTGTATCTGTATACACATGTGATATAGTTATGTTCCTAGTCAAAGGCCCAATAAAAAAATCATCAATAGCCAAGTTTAGGAAGTACTGTACTATGTTATAAAGACCTCCTCAGTTTTAACTATTATAAGATCTCCTTTTAAAAGGAAAGTTCAACCTAAAAATAACTGGGTTGAAAGCAGCACAGAAAAAAGTAAAACTGGGAAATGATAATTCACTATTCCCACTTATAAAAATGCTAGAAGAACTGTGTCAAGGAGTTTTCTGTGTAGCTTTCTTTAAAATTACTGTGAAAATTCACACTAAAAATTCACAGTATTTTTATAGATAGTTTTGTTAAGAATCAGAATCTTCTACATCTTTTCCATATTATCTTAATTAAAACTTGAAGCTTCCAGAAGCTTCAAAAATTTTAGCAAAGGGTTCTCTGCCCGGTTGCTGGGTGGGCATAGCCTAGTTGGCCTCCTGAACCCGGGGTGTTTTTGCCCTCCCTGTGCTCTGGGGGCTTTCTTCGAGCCTCCGGGAGGGTGAAAACGGCCTCCCCGGGCTCCAGAGGCTTTCTGGAAGCCAGAAACTGGTCCATTTCCAGACTTCCCGAAACCTCTGGGAAGTTTTGCCCTCCCTGAGCCTCTGTGTGCACCAGTGGTGGGATTCAACATTTTTTTACTACCGGTTCTGTAGGTGTGGCTTGGTGGGCGTGGCTTGGTGGGCGTGACACGGGAAGGATACTGTAAAATCCCCATTCCCTCCCCACTCCACTAACCTGCTTTCCAGCTCCGTTCTCCTGTGCAGGGCAACAAAAGACCCAGCTCAGGAGGCAGAGAATAGATGGGGGCAGAGCCAGTCAGAGGTGGTATTTGCCAGTTCTCTGAACTACTCAAAATTTCCGCTACCGATTCTCCAGAACTGGTCAGAACCTGCTGAATACCACCTCTGGCGTGCACTCTGTACTTACCTGCATCCAAAATGGGCTGTATGGGGACTCCTGGGAGGGGGTGAGTGGGGGCCAGCCATGAGTGGGATTTGGGGGTTCTCCAAACTGCACAGAATCTTAGCTAGGGGCTCTCCCGAACCCCTGCAAACCCCCAGTAGCCCACCCCTGGAAGCATCCCCTCTTCTATTTGTAAAGTTTTATGAAAAGAGTTTGGAAATTTGTAGTTTTCTGCATTAACAGTCTCTTTGATCCAGCCAACAGACAAATATTCCTAAACCCAGTGCAGTACAGGTACCGGTAGTCCTCAATTTACAACCACAATTGAGCCCAAAATTTATGTTGTTAAGTGAGAAATTTGGTGAATTTTGCTCCATTTTACGACTTTTCTTGCCACAGTGGTTAAGTGAATCGCTGCAGTTGTTAGTTTCCCCATTGACTTTGCTTGACAGAAGGTCACAAAAGGTGATCACATGACTCCAAGACACTACAACTGTCATAAATACGAGTCATTTGTCAAACATCCGAATATAAATCACGTGACCATGAGAATGCTATATCGGTCATGTGAAAAAAGTCACATTTTTCACTGATGTTTTAACTCCAGTCACTAAATGAACTGTTGTAAGTTGATTGTCACCTGTAACCTGTATAGTTCATGTGCCATCTGCATGTATGGGAGTGTATTCTCCCTCTCTATTTCACAGTAATAGTCACAAAACTAGAGGTAATCCTCAGCTTATCATTGGTTGTTTAATAACCGTTCTGTTATGATAGTCTTTAAAAAATGCTCCTTATGATCCATCCTTGAAGTTATGACTGCCGTGTCCTGTTGATCATGTGATTGCAGTTCAAGTGCTTGGCAATAGGCTCTCATTTACAATAGGTTGTGGCATCTTTCAGCCACATAACCATGATTTGTAACATTTTTTCTGGATTCTAGCAGGGTTTACTTAATGGCTATGTAATTCGTTTTATGACTGTCATAAAAACATTGTAAAATTGAGTCCTGTCACATGGAGCTTCAACCTATGGCCACAATGTTGTATGGCTGAAATTACAGGCCCAGTTGTAAGTTGTAAGTTGAGGACTACTAGTATGGTTTTGTGAAATCTTTTATTTTTGTCTTGCTCGGTCTTGGTTTATCTCCAACCCATTCCTCGTTCTGAAGCAGGAAGAGAAACATGATAAAAAACCTTTTGGAAAATAAGGCCTAATCCATACCTTACACAATTCTGTGTACTATACTAAGTTTAGATAGTTCACCATTAAAATTCTCGAATTGTGTATGACTTGGAGTATGCTGAAATATTTTCTTGTTTTGCAGAAAAAGTAATGAAATGAATGACTTGCTACAGTTGATGACGCAAACACTAAAAATGGATAATATTGAAAATTATTCACAATTTGCAATGCCAACACCTGAGTCACAGTTCAGGCTAAATAGAAAATATAGGGATACACTGATCTTACATGGGAAAGCAGCTGAAGAACCTGATGAATTTCAGTTTCAAGAGCTTCCTTCAGGTCTGTATGTTATGCTTGAAACTTGTGATATTCAAATTAGATTTTCTGCTCTAGCATTACCAACAAAAAAATTCATTAAGAAGCAACTCCCCCTTTAAAGGTTCCATTTAACCTATTCTATCTACAGAAATGGTATAAGTACCAATTCTGATTATTTGGAATAGAATGCTGAATAAAATCAGAGAATCTCCAGAATATTGATCTGAATTAAAATTAAAATGTTACACTTGATCTCTGCAATTATAGATGCCAGAAATAAAATTAAAAAAACAATGTATTTTATTATTTTATTAGATGTCAAGTCTGGTCCTCAGAATATTAGAAGATTGGTTGAGATTTTAAGAGCAGATGTAGTTCAAGGAATTGGAGTAAAGCTGCTAGAAAAAGTTTATGATGCAATGGAGGAAGAGGATGAACAGAAAAAAGAGGTATGTTTTTTTGACAGAACAAATATAAAACTAATCATTTAATACAAAAGCCAAGAATGTAAAAGAATTCTAGAATTCTGATAGATCAGAAATAACAGATGCCCAGAAATAAACCCAATCCACAAACTATTCCAGCAAGATAGGCAGGAACAATCTAAGATGAAACAATACAGCCAACCAAATTAGATAGATCAAGGCAGGGGTGGGATGCTACCGGTTCTGGCTGGCTCTATAGAACTGGTAACTCTGAAGAGCAGAAGACACAGAACCGGTTCTGTGTCTGCTGCTGTTTTGGTCCACCTGCCTGCCCAGGTTCTTACCTGACCTTTATTTCCTGTTTTTTCAACCTCAGCTGCTTTGCGCGGCACAGCTGAGCTTGAAAAAGCAGTTAAAAGGTGCTTTTTGAAACGCTGAGCACCTGCATGCAGTGCTTATTAGCTGTCCTGGTGGCTCAGCTAATGGTGTAGTACATGCGCGCGCAGCGTGTAGTATACACGCGCGCAAAACATAAATACCGAACCAGTAATAATGCCGATTGAATCCCACCCCTGGATCAAGGTAGGTAGGGCTGGGTACAAACTCCACAAATCCAATTCCCTTGTGCCAAAGCACTGATATTATTTAATTTGGCAGCGAAATGTTTGTAAGCTTATTGAATACCAAGATACCAACATTTCAGCTCTAGCTGCACATATTCTCCATTAACATGTCTTAATATTTTCTATTACCATCTTTGTGGTAATCTTTGCCACCAAATTCAGTGTTTTATGAATTCTTAATTGTGCAATTTCCCAAATATGTGCACTAGTTACCTGTGGATTTAATAGTGATCAGTTTTGCATATAATCTCTGCTTAAATGTACTATTCATGTTTGAATTACAATGTTTTTTCCCTCCTTTAGCTATGTTTGCGGAAGCTCATGGGAGAAAAGTACACGTCTTATAGTATGAAGGCTCGTCATTTAAAGTTCTTAGAAGACAATGTGAAACTTTGACAAATACCTCAGTTGAACTGTTTCTTCCTGAAAGAAAGACACTCAGCTTGTAACTGGATTGATTTTTAAAATTTTCTTAAGATTCATTCATTTAGAAGATAAACCTTTTCCCATACTGTTTCTTGTTATCTATTGTAGATTGTGTATTTAGTTTAGAAGGAGCAATACATGCTTAAAGGTAAGTTTGGATAAGTGTGAATTTTTTTAAATACTAGCAACAAGCAGCACTTTCTAATGATTCTGTCTTTTTAAAATATTAAATTATTTTTGTTTCAATGTCAATCATCATTTAAAATTGGTAAACCTGTATATACTGGTAGTCAAATATGTACATTGTTAGAATTTGGTATTTTAGACAATCTCTGATTTCAGCCCAAGAATAAATTTTCAGTAAAGTAGAATAATTTTCAATTAATGTTATGGTATAATGAAAAAAAACCCCTAACAAATTCTATTCAGGAAAAGAATATAGATGTGATGCACCAATTAGAGACAGGAAAAGAGTAAGACTATGTGAAGTCCTTAATGCTTTCTTAGCTTAATTGTTTGCTTGCAGGTGCTTCATTATCCAATTAGGTAACATCATCAATGCTGTTGGGCGTGTGGTATGCTCTGTTTATACACAGTAGCTTGGTCTTGCCAGTGTTGGTGGGTAACACTCATTGTTAATTCCTTCATTAGGATATTGTTTTCTGCTTGTTTGTCTGGTGTTAATCACTGCTTGTCTGGGTATTGGTTGTTGGAGATGTATTGAGGTCTTCTTGTTTTCTTCAAACAAGTTTCAAGGACACCATTATTCAACCATGAACTGCATATATTCTCTTCAGTTGGAATATATATGTTTATATCTTTATCAACATATCTGAGAACCAGTATTTTTAAAACAATGGTGTACTAATCTATTTGTCCAATATTCACATATAATATTGGATACATAATTAGTATGACTATTTTTTTAAAAAAAGTAAAAAATCCTATAGGGCTTTTTACAAATTTTACCCTTCTAACAAATACATATTTTATATGAGAAATCATTCTCATTATTTTTGAAAAAGAGGATGGGAAAACAACATAAATTGAGCGTCTAGAGCAGGGGTATCAAACTCGCAGCATCACGGTGGCGTCAAGTGACATCAGGATTTTCTCCCATCGCTAAACCAGGCGGGGTGGGGCCAGTACGTGACGCATCTGACCTGCGGACCATGAGTTTGACACCCTTGTTTGAGTATTTTGCTTGAAACACAATGCTTACTATTTTAATAAACTTTGGGTTGTGATGGGATGTGTTTAATTAAATCAATTGAGATATTAAGCTTCACAGGAATCAAGTAAAATTATTTATTACAAAAGACTTTGAAGTGATGAATATTAGAAATTTCTTCTACTAAATTTTGTCTTGCTTGATTTTTAGTTTTATGAGACCAAATGGCAAAATTTATATTGCACTGGAAAGCTCAGCATCAATCAAAAATAATAGAATATCTCTAGAATTTGATTATACAGTCAAGAAATTCAAACCTAGTCAATCCTAGGCAACTCTAACTCTTATAGGACACCAGACCCTCTAAAACCCATTAACAAATATATAATTGATTAAATCAAGTAAAATTAAATAATATGTGAAATAAATGATCACTGAGGCCAGTTCAAAAGCCACAAGTGGAAGCATTGTTTCACCAAATGGGAACAGTTTTAAGGTTACGTGGGACTATGTCTTGAATGTAGAGGGAATAGCCAAGGAATCTGAATCAGTACATGTAACAGTGAAAATAGTAGAAAGCAGAAACACTATACTGCCCAAAGGGCTAAAAATATTTCATATAACACCTGGCCTTAATTACAGCTAATGCAGGGCTCCAAGAAGACAAGGAACCCGTCAACAAACGAGTAGAAAAGGGGAGAACTGCTAGGAGGCTATTGCAGTATCTAAAATTCCTTCCTTGCCTCCCCGCTCACTCCAAAGTGCTTTGAATGGATTGGATCCAGGAATTAATTCCATTAGTCAGCATCTACTGAACAGAACTGAGTAGAATTTCTCAGAATAATCATGTTCATGAAAAGGAGCATAGATGCCAATGTTGCTCCCAAATATTACAGAAAATTTAATGATATAGAGCAGATTTCTAGGAAGGTGAAAATTCTACCATTGCTCATTCTGCCAATGGAAATACACTGCCAGATCAGACATTTCTCAAAGTAGAAGGAGATGTCATGCCCCCAAAATATACAGTAGTTGTTATACAAACTCAGCTCCTCTATTAATAAACTTTTATACAAAACCTGGAAAACAAGGAGTTATTATCATTGTTCTTCATATTTAGGACCCAGATTGTTGGGACCAGTATCTGACTGTAAACTGCTTAGAGAGGGCTATAAAGCACTGTGAAGTAGTATACAAGTCTAAATGTTATTGCTATTTTAGGACATGCAGTAATAAAATTTAAAAGCAACAAATGCTTTGCCAATTCACAGAATACAAACATGTATCACAGAATGCAGATTATGGATGCAGGAAAAGTATGCATGAATGATAGAGGTTAGAGAACGCAGAAGAGTCCTGTCAGAAGGAAATAAAATACAAGTCATATATATGATATAAAAGCAAAATGGTTATAGCATCAAAATGTCATTCAAAACAATCATTTGGTATGATAATCCACATATGACCCTATAATCTTGGTCCAATTCTTAGGTGATAAAACGGGATTGCTATATAAAATTTAATTTAAATTTTCATGCTGGAATTTCTTATTGAAGTTCATTCACTCAGGGAAGATCACTGTAAATAAGGTCAGTTAAATGTTTAGAGAGGTTAACATAGTTGCTACTTTAAGCTTTTAGATACTATGATTTCTGGCATTGTGATTTGTGTACATTTATTCTTAAATGATCACAATTGATAATTACTAAGTGTGTTCATGAGTCTACAATCTGGAACTCTGGATAATCTATATTGCATCTGTTAAAGTGAACTATAATCCATTAAAATCTCATCCTATAAGAAGTATTAATCATTAAAATGTCAGAAGATTTTCACTTTTGCTGGAATTCACACGACTACTTTGAAAATGCATTGAATACATACATATTTAAAATATTACTTAAGCGCAGATTCAGAATTAGTCATAATATGATTTTGCAATAATGTCTAACAGACTGGTTTAAAGAGATTGGCCTATTTTATTGTTGACTGCAGTTAAGATGATTTCTAAGTGATTTCTATGATTAGTGGTAGTAGACTTTTAACCACTGCAGAAGCAGCAATATAGTTATTTCCATGGCTTACTTAATCCTCTTAGGATATACTAGAAAATGATTGCTGAGCTAAACTATAGTGAGCTAAGCAATTCCACTATTAAATGCAGCTATTCCAATATTTAAATGGCTTAATAAATCACCAAGTGTACCATACCCTAGATGGATGGAGTTAAATACAACGAAAGAATTTATTCTCTGTGTGCAGAAACACCAAACCAAGTAAAAGAAGAGAAATCAATTTTAAAGCAAATTTAATGACAGAAAATCATACAGAAGATGTAGTTTTTCAATTTTTAGGATGCCTCTTTACTTTTCTGTCTGCAGGTTTTTTATCATCTGTTGCAGATTCCTGAACAGGGAGCCATTTCAGAGGATTGCGACGGTAAATGGGCCATGGAGGCAGTGTGAGCTGTAATACAAAAAATTAGGACAACTTAAGACTCCTATTAAATGCTTAATTTTTGGTTAGAACAACTAAGATTAGGAGCAAAGGAAACTAATCTGGTGAGGAGTATTTCCATAATACTATGTAGTTGCTTCAAATGAAGATCAGGATAAAAGCCAATTGCAAAAACAACAAAAAGCTGGAATATCAAGACAACAGAATAACATATAATACAATGTTGATAATTTATTGACCAAAGAAAAAATAATTATCTTAATCATTTAGGGCGTGTGCTAGCATTACAAGTACAGTTCACTACAGTCATTGCAGGACTTGATATTTTTAATATACTGTGTATATTTGCTATAAAATTATATTCTTACCAGGCATGATACAGCAAATCCAGCCATTACTATGTAAACTGTCCAGCCAAACTGTTCAGTAATATATCCATAAATAAAGCCAACCACCTATAAGATAAAAATTAGATATAACAAAGGATATTCAAGTCTATTTCTCGAACCTAATATTAACAATTTAAAATATATACAACAACTAAAGAAGTTACTGGGTATTCATAAGAAAGTATTGAATTCTTAATAGTCTATAGTTCAGGGCACAATGCTAAAAAAGGTATCGATTTTATTCCAGGATGTTCTTACTGCAATGACAGCTCTTTTGAAAAAGGGCTGGGATCCAGAAGATTCCTGTGCTCCAATAATTAGAAGAGATTTTGCTTATTTCCTAATATGTCACATAAAATATTGTCAAGAATCTCATGCTTTACCTCTTATGAACATCTTTTTCGGGAGGGTAAGGTGGAAAGAGGTGATGAATTTACAATGATGGTATTCTATGCTTTTTAGTATACTTACAGCAGAGAAAAGAATTATTCCTTGAAAAATCTGCTCTGCTAGTTTTTGACCTTTGTAGTCCTGTGGAAAAATAAAAATAAATAGCACCAATATTTTCACCATCCCTAAAAATTATAGCTTACACTAAGACTTCTGATGTAATAGGCATAAGAGCTGAGAATGCATTTAAAAATAAACCTGAGGAAGAGTTCTTAAAAATAGATATTTCTACTGAATGTGAAAAAGTTGAGTATGCTTATAATTTCCATTATGCTGTCAGAGTACAGTTCATTTTTAATTGCTGTTGTCTGCTAAATATATAAATTTATTATATTTACCCAGCAGGTTTAAAGTCAACTTACATTTGACTTTTGTGACATGTTTTAGGTTCAGCTAGGTATTGTAGCCTCTAAGTGGTGATGTCAGCTCACTTCTTGAAAGTTTAATGTCCTTTTTAAGTTTTGTCTAACAAGGACCAGAGGCTAGAAAAAAGATTTTGTTTTACCTCTCTACAAAGAATTTTATAAAATTCTTCAGATACTTGTGTTCTGGCTAGGTTTACACAGGTCTATTAATATTTAATGGGAATATGTAAACTTAATAATTGTGGCTTAAGTAATTCATAGTCACAACAAATCATAGTTTGCTTCAGTGTGTGATCTTAGTTAATTGAAGTTAGTGGAATTCAGCTTGAACTGAAGGAAATGGACTAATTTATTTTGGTCCACTCATTTATACTTATTTGTTCAATTTATACATCTTGCATATGCGACCAGGCGGCTCTCACAACAGCTAAAATTCAGAGAACAAATACAAATAGTAAAACAATTTATTAAAATACTATTAAAAATAAAAACCATTAAAAAATCTGCAGGAGAATGGCATTCATCTTATGGACAACATAATCATTGCATAGGTTGCAGGCTGTCACAGGACATGCTCCAACATGGCAGCAGAGCTTGAGGGCTTTCTAGAGTTAATAAGGTTTGGGCGAGTCAAATCTTGGGGTGGGAAGATAATGTTCCAAGGATGGGCTCTTATGGCAGAAAAGGATTGTTTCCTGGTTTTTGTCTGATGTAACTTCTTGGCAAATAGGAGCTATAACACTCCCTTCCTGACAGACTGATGGGACAGATAGATGCAACCTAGGAGAGGTGATTCCTCCAACAACTACCCCTTGCCATCTAGGGCTTTACTTCATTAGCATCACCTTGAATTGAAGCCAAAAGCAAATTGTTAACCGTTGCAGCTTGTGGAGCAATGGTTCAACATGCTGATTATGGCTAATCAAGGAACATCAATGATTGCTTGAACCATTGTATTTTGCACTTTCTGGGTGCTCATTAAGGGCAGCCCCTTGTAGAGTGCATTATAGTAATCCAGGGTATGGCTAACTGACAGCAGAGCCTCATGAAATCCAGGAAAAGATGCAAATAGCACATAATCCAGTTGTGCAAAGGCCCTCCTAACGACAACTGCTACCTGCTCAATAAGTTTAGAAACCCAGTTTGAGCATAGGCTCTGTCTGGGGCAGTGCCTCCCCATTCAGCACCAAAGATGGTAAGTTCTCAGATCCTGAAAGCCTCCAAACCTGAAGCCACTCATTCTTGCAAGGGTTAAAGTCTGCTGTTCAATCATTTAATTAGCCAAGAACAGAATTGTATTTCTGGGTATAATCAGTGTACTGATGATACTCTTCCTCCTAGCAGTGGATAATCTCACCCAACAGTTTCATGTAGACATTAAATAGGAGTAGAGAAAGCTTTGAAATCTGCACAAGGTAGAGCAGGGGTCCCCAACCACCGGGCGCGGACCGGTACCGGTCCGTGGAGCACTCTGTACCGGGCCGCAAAGGGAAAAAAAAAAAAAAATGGCGGCTTTCTTCGCCTTTGGTGAATGTTGCTGGGATCGGGGATCAAGGGGACAAATGAGAGAAGGGGAGGGAGGAAGCAACCGAAGCCTGTCCTGCTCTCTGGCTCAGTGGCTTCTGCTTCCTCCCGCCTCATTCCTCTCTCAGTCGCTCTCTCGCTCCTCCACCAGCCCAGGAAGAAACTGCTTCAAAGAAGCCGGGGGTGGTGGCTTTTCCTGTCGGCGCAGCTCCTCCGAAGCGCCCGTTTCACCCCCACCCCGCCGCCAATCAATCCAGGTTCAATCCAGTGCTCCGTTCTGCCTGCCTGCCTGCCTTGGTTTCTGGTAGTTTGAGACAGCTTGCTGAGAATAATAACTATTCGCCTCTTTTTCTCAGCGAAGCTGCTCCGAAACTACCAGAAACCAAGGCAGGCAGGCAGGCAGAACGGAGCACTGGATTGAACTGCGGGCGGGCGGGTGAACGGGTGCTTCGGAGGATCCGAAACCACCAGAAACGAAGGCAGGCAGGCAGAACGGAACACTGGATTGAACCGCGGGCGGCGGGCGGGCGGGGTGAACGGGCGCTCGGAGAAGCTGCGCTCCGAAACCACCAGAAACGAAGGCAGGCAGGCAGAACGGAGGATTGAACCGTGGGCGGCGGGGTGGGGGTGAACGGGCGCTTTGGGAAGCTGCGCCGACAGGAAAAGCCACCCTGCCGGCTTCTTTGAAGCAGTTTCTTCCTGGGCTGGTGGAGGAGTGAGAGAGCGACTGAGAGAGGAACGAGGCAGACACCTGAGGGATGAGGCTGAGGGAGGGAGGGAGACACCTGAGGGATGGGGCTGATGAAGGCAGGGCCGAGAGGCGAGGCTTCTCAGCCGTCCTGCAGGGACTATCTGTCGCTCAGGGTTGCAATGAGGAGGCATTGGCGCTCCCTGAACTTGGTGGTTTGCTGGCAGACGCGTTTATTACCCGACTAGGTAACAACATCAGATGTTACCTAGTCAGATAATGAAACGTCTGCAAGCAAACCACCAAACTCGGACACCCCCCACCCTCACTTGAAAAAGTGTTTCTGAGTGAAACTGGTCCCTGGCACAAAAAAGGTTGGGGACCACTGAGGTAGAGGACCTCTTCCAATCAACACCAGCTAAAACTGTCTGTGGAGAAAGGAAGAAAACCAGCACAATATCCATTCCCAATCCCTGCAGCCGGCCCAGAAAGACTACAGTTAATGGTATTGAAGGTCCTTGAGAGGTCAAGTAGATCAAGGATGGATGTATATCCCACTCCCACTGGAGGTCATCTAAATTCAGAATTTTGTTTCAGCCTCATATCCAGGCCTGAAACACAACTGAAGGGTTCAAATACCCACTTTATCCAAGATCCTCTGAAGCTGCCGATCAACTTCTCAACAGCCTTCTTTAAAAAGGGAAATGGATACTGTATGAAAACTGTCAAGGTTGGCAACAATGGCTTCTTGAGGTAGGGCAAAACAATCACTTTAAAGCAGGGGTGTCAAATTGGTGGCCTATGGTCTGGATGTGTCACACACAGGCCATGCCCAACCCAGCTCTGTGAAGGGGAAAAAAATCACGAAACGTGACAGCAACGTGACGCCACAAGTTTGATACCCATGTTTTAAAGGGTGGAAGAACAACCTCCACCTGCTGGAATAATTCACCAGAGTGAATAATTCAATAATTCTCTAGAACCCAGCCATATAGATTATTACACTAAACAGGATGATTAAAAACTGAAAAGAGGAGGAAGAATTATTTAATGCCTAAAGAAAAGAATGAAATAAATGTAAACAAGTACAAGCATAATTATAAAATAGAAATTCTGTATGGAAGGACTGTAATCTCTGTCCAATAAACATTATTCATGTATTCAGACACTTTAAAATATTTCACATTTTGGATGGTGAACAACAATAACAATAATGTCTCCCAGTGAGACCTAGTAGGGATGCCTTCTTGGTGTTCGCCCACCTTGCCTTTGGAATGATTCCCCATCCCAGTTTGGCTGAACCCTGCAAGGCATTAGAAAGGCAATTCAGACCTTTGGTCAGGAAGAAAAATATATTTCTCAGTACCCATTGGGAAGATATATTTTAGCCTGATTGCCAGTTCATATTTTTGGTTTGTATATTTAATGATTTTGTAAGCCATTTAACTAATCACCAGGAATTGAAATAATTTGATGGTACATAATCAAGTTACCCATGTTGAATCATTGGATTTGAGTGGTCATATATATGCTTCAAATAAATAATCAAATAAAACAATCAATTGAACAAGTCTAGTCAATTTGGAAAACAAGGAGGAATCAAGTCTAGTCTGCCCAATTTATGGTAAACCTCAAAAAAGAATAGGATGTTTAAAGCTCTATCAATAAATCCCACTGACCTGGCACTCGCACATCACAGGGATTAAGTTTATTCTTATCGAAAGTTATTAATGTTGCCAAATGTTCCTTTAAATAGTGGAAGAGACTTTTGAGGGAGAAAATATGTTGAGCAACACTTATTTTATCTATATCAATATTCTGTCAGTAGTATGTAATATCTTATTTACCTAGGTCTTTTATTTGTTAAATTTATTTGCTGCCTATCTGACTGCGGGGCTACTCTAGGCTGCTTTAGAAAATAATCAATGTAATATTGTTAATTTAGTGTTTCAATATTTTCCAAGATTTTATCTTTTTGAAATAGAATTGTGTGTTAAATACGTTTAACTGATAGTTACTTTTTGTTTTACCTAAGCCATCCACCTGATCCACATTATGAGATAACTGATAAAACCCTACCGAAACAAAAGGCTTATTTTAAGGTATTGAATTTTACACAACTCGAGACAATAATTCAAAAACGGGGAGGAAAAGAAGACGTAGAACAACGGAGCCTTTTTGTTTTGTATTCCGAACCGTACATCTTTCCGCCTAATGGGCACCTATCAGTCATCGGACCTTCGGGCGCCTCTATTTAGGACACGTCTCCTTATCAGCCCAGACAGCCAGGCAGTTTCTATCTGAATGCCTGGATGCTTTACCGCTTCCTGCCCGACCTCAAAGTCGGGCGGGCGGCAGGCATAGTTCTGTCCTCCGCTGGTGGGGGGCGGGAGTGGGGGGGCATTGGTGAGGGGCGGGGGTGGGCGGGGGTGGGCGAGGGAGGCAAGTCCCGGGACACCCCCGCCTTACCATCTGCGTCGGGATGGATCGGAAGAAGTTGAGCATGGTGCCCAGAACAGCAGCGGCGTCTAGATTATTGCAGCCGTCAGCGCTTTCCGAGAGGAAGGGAGGCAACGGGAGCTCCTCGGGACTGCAGGGAGGAAGCTTGCTCTCCGGCGGCTGGAAAGAGTCGCCCTGAGAGTTGCCGTTGGAGGCGGGAGAGCCGAGCGATGAACAGTCAACGGGCGCTTCCGGCTTCTTGATCAAGACGGCTTTCTGCCGTAAGGCGGGCGCTCTCGGGCATACCGGATTCGACGTCCTCTTGCCCCGCCTCATCATTTTTGAATTTCCGGCTCGGCTCGGGCGGGGCGTCGGGGCTATTCCCCTCCTGGACTCATTCCAGAGAAAAGCCAACTCCGCTGTCGGATGCTGCCGTCTGTCGGTCGACTGGCAATAGCGCTATGACGTCACAGGGCTCGCGGCCAACCGTGGAGTCTTGGTTCGTCACCATGACAACAAGCGCAGGAGGCATTTTCCAACCTTTTGGTGAGATTTGGGTCTTAGTGAAGGTGGCGTCTAGTGTATTGCCGCTCTGTTTTTGTTTTTGTTTTCTACCACACGCACACACACAAAAGGTGCAGTTATGGAGACGTATTTGGCATTAGCACTTTGTTGAACGCGCTTCTTTACGTATCGCTTTTTAAAATAATAATAATAATAATCAGGCACTATGATAGGCACCTTTTATTTTTCCAGCTGGTGATTACACTTGGTGTACTTGGTGTTGAGTTGGCAATTCGCGCGTGGCCGCCAGACTGTGCAAAGGGAAGGGAGGACTAGAAGGATCTCTGGATTCTGGGCCAGCAAGTAAGACTCGTGGGAATAGACCGGCCTGCTTGCCATACTGTGGGGATTGAACTGCTGGAATGATGTGAAATGAATAATAAGACTTATACTGTATCTTATGCAGATATGATACATTTCCCTTTTTAATATGCAGTGGATCATCTAGTCGGGTGGCTAGCATCTCTGAGCGAGGGGGATGGAAGACAAGCGAGTGATGGGGTTTCCTTTTGAAAAGTAGCAGTAGTTTCGTTTTAACGGGTGGGTTGTGATGTCGCTTGCAAATAACTGGTGTCATTTGCAGCAATAATGAGCTAGCTAGGCGTTTTGGAACAGGATTACCTAATGGAAAGGAGAGGAGGAAACATTGAAGAGAGAACATGTTAAACATTTGCAGAGCATCAGTTATGTAGCTGCAGAAGAGCAACATGCTCCATATTTGTCCCTGCAGTCACCTGACTAATTGAAACTTAACAGCTAACAATAATGGTTGATTCTTGAGCAAATTTTATATGACAGTGAATGTCTTAAAATGTGCACTTACAGTCAACCAATGGAACAGCTTGCCTTCAGAAGTTGTGGGAGCTTCATCACTGAAAGCTTTTAAGAAGAGACTGGACTGCCATCTGTCAGAAATGGTGTAGGGTCTGCTTGGGTGGGGGGGTTGGTCTAGATACTTACAAGGTCCCTTCCAACTCTTAATCTGTGTCTGTATAATATTGATAGATTTTGATAATTTGAAAGACACTGTGGGAATAAACCATGTAGAACGTTGAAGAGCTCATTTAAGCTACTGCTCCCCCCACCCCCAAATCAGTATAGGTATCCAAATTGAAGTATCTCTTACAGATTTAGTCAATAATCTTGATTAAAGAGTGATTTAGTGAATGTCACGTTTGCAGATGATACCAAACTTTTCAGGGTTTTAAAAATATTTTTTTTTTAACAAATTCATTGGATTTCTATAGAGAGAATACATGTTAATTGAAGGTCAGCTAAAATAAAGTGAGATATATTCACTATACTTTCCCCCAGCTTCATACATACTCAACATTAAAGAGATCTGAGCTGTCTGTAATCAAGAATTTTTAGTATTGTAGCAGGTAACGAAGATGCTGTTTCCATGTGCAGCAGCTGTTAAGAAATACTAGATAAATTCCATCTTAAGGTTCAGCAAGAAAAAGATGAAAAATAAAACAGCTAATGTATTACTCTATCATAAATTGACAGTATGTCTGCACCTGAATATTTTGTACAATTGTGGTAATCGCACTAAAAAGATTCTAGAGCTGGGGAAATACAGAAAAGTGATTCAAAATGATCAGAAAACACCTCACTAGAACATTTGGGACTCATTAGAGAAAAAAAGTGATTTAAGAGGATCATGATGGGTCTTGGTGTGATCTAGTAAGCACTTTATGTTCTTATAGCATTCTTTGAAATATTTCAAAGTTAATGTACCCCTTATCTTCTTATCTTAGTGCTAAATATTCCCATTTCTTTTACATGGAATATAATTTTAGTTCCCTGAATTCTTAATATTGCAGTTTTGATAACACTGCCTTCTTATAAAGCATCATGGTTACAAGGGGATTACAAATTATGATCCACAAGATAAATGAAGTACACTGCTCAAAAAAATAAAGGGAACACTTAAACAACACAATGTAACTCCAAGGCAATCACACTTCTGTGAAATCAAACTGTCCACTTAGGTAGCAACACTGATTGACAATCAATTTCACATGCTGTTGTGCAAATGGAATAGACAACAGGTGGAAAGCATAGGCAGTTAGCAAGAAATCCCCAATAAAGGAGTGGTTCTGCAGGTGGTGACCACAGACCACTTCTCAGTTCCTATGCTTTCTGGCTGATGGTTTGTTCACTTTTGAATGCTAGCGGTGTTTTCACTCTAGTGGTAGCATGAGACGGAGTCTACAACCCACACAAGTGGCTCAGATAGTGCAGCTCATCCAGGATGGCACATAAATGCGAGCTGTGGCAAGAAGGTTTGTTGTGTCTGTCAGCGTAGTGTCCAGAGCATGGAGGCTCTACCAGGAGACAGGCCAGTACATCAGGAGACGTGGAAGAGGCCGTAGGAGGGCAACAACCCAGCATCAGGACCACTACCTCCGCCTTTGTGCAAGGAGGGACAGGAGGAGCACTGCCAGAGCCCTGCAAAATGACCTCCAGCGGGCCACAAATGTGCATGTGGCTGCTCAAACGGTCAGAAACAGACTCCATGAGGATGGTATGAGGGCCCGACATCCCCAGGTGGGGGTTGTGCTTACAACCCAACATCGTGCAGGATGTTTGGCATTTGCCTGAGAACACCATGATTGGCAAATAGGGGGCTGCACAGCCCTCCATGTGCTCGCCAGAGGTAGCCTGACTGCCATTAGGTACCGAGATGAGATTCTCAGACCCCTTGTGAGACCATATGCTGGTGCGGTTGGCCCTGGGTTCTTTCTAATGCAAGACAATGCTAGACCTCATGTGGCTGGAGTATGTCAGCAGTTCCTGCAAGACGAAGACATTGATGCTATGGACTGGCCCGCCCGTTCCCCAGACCTGAATCCAATTGAGCACATCATGTCTCACTCCATCCACCAATGCCACGTTGCACTACAGACTGTCCAGGAGTTGGGGGATGCTTTAGTCCAGGTGTGGGAGGAGATCCCTCAGAAGACCATCCGCAACCTCATCAGGAGCATGCCCAAGTGGTGTAGGGAGATCATACAGGCACGTGGAGGCCACACACACTACTGAGCCTCATTTTGATGTGTTTTAAGGACATTACATCAAAGGTGGATCAGCCTGTAGTGTTTTTTTCCACTTTAATTTTGAGTGTAACTCCAAATCCAGACCTCCATGGGTTGCTAAATTTGATTTCCATTGATAATTTTTGTGTGATTTTGTTGTCAGCACATTCAACTATGTAATGAACAAAGTATTTAATAAGAATATTTCATTCATTCAGATCTAGGATGTCTTATTTTTGTGTTCCCTTTATTTTTTTGAGCAGTGTATATGAACTAATACACAGTCTGTTAGGGTTTGGGGGATTAACCCCTAGAAGAGTATTGCAGCAGTAGTCAAGCCAGGAAGGGCCCCAGAGTATACACACACTGAATACAAACACTGTTTGTAGTTTAAATAGTTTTTAATCCAGTTAGAGTTCAAACATTGTCATTCAGTCCATTAAGTCATTCACAGTATTTCCATCCAGTAAGACTCACTAGTATAGTCCAAGTTAAGAGTCCTTGCAATATCTTTATCAGCCGATAAAGATATCTTCTCCTCCTCCGGTTTCACTCTCCAGAGAAACAAACGCTGGATATTCAGTAGAATTACGCAGTACATCAGCAAACAGTAGCAAACAATAATGGTTCAGTCACAGGCACTCACAGTCAGCAATCTCAGTTAGTCGCAGTGACACACAGTAAGTCGCAGCAGCACACAGTTACAGCAGCACACAGTTACAGTTACAGTAAGCTTTCCAGCTTCTAATGCTTCCTTATATTGTAACTTCTAACCGCACCCTTAATCGGCTAATTGCCTGCTGCATTGTGCTTAAAGTGATAAGCACTTAAACCATGATATCTAAGTTTTATATATTTATTCACCCAAACCATATTTGGTATCAATGTTATACCTAACATACTCCCTTTTGGGTGAAATAAATATATAATACCTTTACAATCTAATCCCATATTTTTCACAACTCTCCTGGTGCTTACTGGCACCTTGGGCTTTAGTAAAATTATCAGCTAAATTGTCCTCCGACATACAGTACTCTAGCTGAATCATCTTACTTCTTACAGATTGTCTCACGTTTAGGTATCTTAGATCTGTATGCTTGCTCCTTGTTTTTACTCCAATATTTGTGGCCATTTGAATTGCTGCCTGATTATCTTCATGTATAATTATAGGATAATCTACAGTTATACCTATATCAATTAACATTTGTTTATACATTATTAATTCTGTACATAACAATGATAAACAGGAGAATTCTGCCTCCATAGTAGACAAACTTATATGCTGTTGTCTTATTGACTTCCAGCCTATTAATGTATTACCCAGCATTATGGCTGTTCCTGAAGTCGACTTTCTAGTGTCTCTTTCTGATGCAAAGCTAGCATCTGCATAAGCACTCAAAATTAAATCACCCTTTGGTTCTAAATACAATGAATAATTCATTGTCTTTTTAAGATATCTTAATATCCTCTTAGCTGCAATCCAGTGTCTTTCACATGGTGCAGAATTGAATCTAGCCAACTGATTCACGCAGTACGATATATCTGGTCTAGACCAATTACTAATATAACTCAAACTACCAATTAAAGATTGATAAATCACCTTATCAAACTCCGGGCTTTGTTCATCAGTGTTGCTAAACTCCTGACTCATTGGAGTCTTAGCCGGCTTACAAAGCTCCATCTTGTAATCTTTTAGTAATTTGCTTATCTTATCTTCCTGAGATATCTTAAAACCTTTCCGTGTTTTCTTTATATTCAAACCGAGATACTTCTTTATCTCCCTAATTGCTTGATCTTTATTCTCTTTCCTAATGATGCTATTATTTTATTTGCTTCATCATTAGTTTCAGTTATCAAAGCAATATCATCTGTGAATAGTAATAATAATGATACTTTCCCATTTGTCTCCCTCTTAAACAGACATGGATCGGCTAAACCAGCTTTAAATCCTATATTGTCTAGTTCCTTTACAATATACTGGTTCCATTCATAGCCTGATTGTTTAAGACCATAGAGGCTTTTCTTTAACAACCAACAATCATTATTATCCTTATTTTCACTTTTAATACCAACAGGTTTTTTCATATAAATAATATGTTTTAATGGGGCGTGCAAGTAAGCTGTTTCCACATCTAAATGGTTAACTATATAGTTTTTACTAGCTGCCCACACTAAAGCTGCTCTCAAGGTTGCTGCCTTAAGACTAGGTGCAAACACCTCATCATAGTCATTAGCATTCTGCCTAAAACCTTGGGCTACTAACCTTGCCTTATGGATTAAATTACCATCTTTATCTGTTTTTACCTTAAATATCCATTTGCAGCCAATGGATTTCTTTCCTACAGGTAATTTGGCATTTTCATACACCTTCATATCACTTAATGAATTCAGTTCCTTATTCATTGCTGCATACCATCTTTCTTTTTCCTTAGTAGGATACTTTTTAATTTCTTCAACAGAATTAGGAACTTCATTAATCTGGCACACTGTGTTAGCCTGGTACCTATCAGGCGGTCTAGATATATGTGTAGTTCTTCTGGGAATTACAGGGCTTACAGGAGGACTTTGTTGAACTACTACCTGTTCATCTTCCTCATCCTGTTCAGCTATTGAATCTGTTTCTTCCTTTATGGGCACTATTTCATCCTGTATTTGTCTCTTTACTTTATTTTTAAAGTTACAGGGATAACTAATGGGATTTCTATAGGATTCAATAATTACATCTTTATTGGCATCCTGTTCTAATTTCTCCCATCCTTCATGTTCTAGAAATTGGGCACTAGCACTACATAACACTTTAGATGTGCCTTTCTCCCAAAATCTATATGCCCTATGGTTTGCCTGATAACCAACGAAGAAAAATCTTTTAGCTCTATGTTGCCCTTTTTTTCTGAGTTGTGCAGGAATATGCACCCATGCTGGTGCACCAAATGTGTGCAGGTAACTTAGATCAGGTTTCCTGCCATGCCACCTGGTGAATGGAATTTCACCTGTTGTTGTATTAACAACGTTGTTCAATATGTTATTAGCACACATTGTAGCCTCCCCACAAAGAATCAGGTAACCCAGAATCATTTAACATTGTTCTAACCATTGCCTGTAGTGTTTGGCCTCTTCTTTCAATAAAAGCGTTATGTTCTGGCCTGTATGGAGCAGACTTCTTATGCTCTATTCCAGCTACCTTAAGTCTGTTCTGGAATTTGTTATTAACAAATTCGCACCATTATCTGTCACCAGGGTTATCAGTTGTCGCTTAGACTTTCTTTCAGCAAACCTAAGCCAATTGAAAAATGTTGATATGTTTCAGTTTTGCTTTTCATTAAATAGCAAAACCCATATCTAGAATAATGGTCCATAATGCTCAGTATATATCTAGCACCCCCATACTGGGTTTCTTTGGACCTATTATGTCTGCAAATACTACTTCTAAAGGTTCTTTTGTTTTGAAACCATTTAGCCTATTTGCAGGCAATACTTTGCTCTTATCTTCACAGCAAACATTACAACGCAAATATTTATCACAAGGTTTTAACCTTATTCCTTCAGATAACTCAACTGTACGTTTAGCATTTTAAAATTTACATGCCCCAAACGCCTATGCAATAAATGGATACATTCTTCATGAGGCTTTATATTATTAAATACAGTTTGAGCCTCCCCTTTCTTACTATTATCTAATACATATAATGTTCCATTTAAAGCTGCAGTTACCCTTTTGTTATCTTTTTCAATTATGCAATTATTATCTTTAAAAGTAATTACATAACCTAATTTATCTAATACCCTTACTGAAAGCAAATTAAACTTTAGTTGCGGTACATACAACATTTTTATATCCTGGTTTATGTACGGACAACGTGCAAAACCTTGACCTTTCGCTTTCAGGTTCCAGCCATTAGCAAGAGATATATGTTGAGAACTTGTAGACATTTTTATAAATTTTGTCTTATCTCTTGTGATGCAGTGGGATGCGCCACTGTCAACCACCCATAAATTATTCTTGACATCAGAGTTGCTAAACGTGGCTAGTTCAAATGCTTTCTTTGGCTTTTTTACATTCTGGCTTTTTCTCTTTTTGCAGAACCTTGCCAAATGTCCTCTGCCTCCACAATTAAAACACTTTTTAATTGTGTATGCTGTCGAAGATAAATTCTCTTCTTCCAGGTGCTTTACTTTGCTTTGCTGGTTTCTTTCAAGCTTTGAAGATAATTTCTCTTCTTTCTTATCTTCTCTCAGCTCGTCACGCTCACGCCTTCTTCTGGCTTCTTCTAGTAGCCTGCCTGTAATCTCGGTTAATGAGAGGCTTTCTTTTGGCAATACTTCTAACGAAGTCACATAGTCATCATAGCTTTGATCTAATGAAGATAATATTATGTAGACTTGTTGCAGTTCATTAAATATAAGCTCTTTTTCTTGCAAATCTTGAAAATGCTCTTCATACAGTTTAAATGAACTAACATATCTCCATTCCTCTGAAGATGCGTTAAAAAGCTTCCGTGTAAGATTTATATGTGCTCCTACACTGTCCCGAACATAAATCTTCCTGAGGTTCTCCCAGCAGTTTGCAGCATTTTCTTCTCCACGAATATGGACAAGCTGCTGATCACAGAGAGTCAGTCCTATGATGCATAAAGCCTGCTCATTCTTCAGTTTAAAGTCTTGTAACTTTTCTTTATCATCATCATCAGCAGGATCCCATCTACTCACATCTGGTGGGTTTGCTATAATGTCCCACAAACCTTCTCTGCGTAGTAGTAAACTACATTTCATTGACCATGAAACATAGTTTGTTCCATCCAGCCTGGATATCATGGACAGTTGTGACAAATTTACTTGTGCCATTACTCTTCAGATATTTTGACTATTTTAAACTAATTAAAACAGTTTGTTTTTACAGTAATGTGCAACTCACACCAACTCTCTCTGCTATATCCTGGTTAGTTAGACTATGCTGCTGGGCCCATAACCAATGTTAGGTTTGGGGGATTAACCCCTAGAAGAGTATTGCAGCAGTAGTCAAGCCAGGAAGGGCCCCAGAGTATACACACACTGAATACAAACACTGTTTGTAGTTTAAATAGTTTTTAATCCAGTTAGAGTTCAAACATTGTCATTCAGTCCATTAAGTCATTCACAGTATTTCCATCCAGTAAGACTCACTAGTATAGTCCAAGTTAAGAGTCCTTGCAATATCTTTATCAGCCGATAAAGATATCTTCTCCTCCTCCGGTTTCACTCTCCAGAGAAACAAACGCTGGATATTCAGTAGAATTACGCAGTACATCAGCAAACAGTAGCAAACAATAATGGTTCAGTCACAGGCACTCACAGTCAGCAATCTCAGTTAGTCGCAGTGACACACAGTAAGTCGCAGCAGCACACAGTTACAGCAGCACACAGTTACAGTTACAGTAAGCTTTCCAGCTTCTAATGCTTCCTTATATTGTAACTTCTAACCGCACCCTTAATCGGCTAATTGCCTGCTGCATTGTGCTTAAAGTGATAAGCACTTAAACCATGATATCTAAGTTTTATATATTTATTCACCCAAACCATATTTGGTATCAATGTTATACCTAACACAGTCATTAAGTTTGTATGCCAAATGTGGTTGATGTGACAGATTCTATTCACCTTAAATTCCCACAATTTATGAATTCATTTAAATATAGCTTTTATTGTACAGTATAGGATTACAGATTGATTATGATAATTGAGAAGCTATGTCACAGGAATCTTTATTAATATGTTTATTAGCCTCAAATTCCTCATTTATTGAATGGTTAAGGCTTACAGAAGTGTAAGTCAGTTGAATGTAAACAGTTCACATGTGCAAAGTGCAGCTTGTAATATGTGCCTATAAAAGCCAATGTAGTGGCAACAGTGAAAATATTTGTCATCAGTGCAAAATGTTTTGTGGTGTAAGAAGTAAGATAGGGATAGCTCAGGATTACCAAACTATGAAGTCAGCTCTCCCTAATTTGGCTGCAGCCGAGACAAAATTGTTTCTCTTCTAGACAGGTACTTCTCTTTAGATTGGCAGCAGATAATTTAATTACATTGAGAATGAAGGCCTAAAATAGTATATATAAGTTCTGTTTCCTAATTCTGTCTTTTTTATATACTTGCTGAATTTAGGAGGAACTTTTATCCTTGTTTCATTCTTGAATTACTAAGTATGGTAAATGTCTGTTTTTCCTAAAAACATCTCTGGTCAATGATTAGAATAGGATAGGGATAGGAATAGGGATAAGGATAGGATAGTCACTTCAAATGTACACTAATCAGCATATATTAAAATTAAATTTTGTTGCATTCAGCTCTCAAATGATAACCATTATGCATATACCCACGTACACACACATATACGACTCAGAGAAACACGACAGTCATATTACATATGATTACATAATTATATTTCAAAATGTTTTTTTCTAGGCACATGTTGGAAATCAGACAGTTCCCCAAATTTTTGTTCCTCATTATGTACATTATTACTACTTACATGTGAATGTTATACCTTATCACTTACTGTATCTCTTTACGTGTTTGTGGAGACTTTCTTAGTTGTGTTCCTTTTTTGTAGACGTGTCAAGAGATTTTGTTTTTCATCCACAAAGAAAATGTCATTAAGAAAAGGTACTTTTTCCTCTAAATAATTATTTTTTTAAAAGTTAAATACTCAGATGCTGCTATTCTAACAATGGCTTTCTTTTTTCATTGCAGTAAACATAGCCATCCTCATATTGGTTGTTGTTATATTTCTGTTAGTGCTGCATCACAACTTTCTAGGTCTCAGTGATCTCTTAAAAAAAGAATTATCAGGTATTCTTATTTCCCTATTTTAATATGCTTCAGTAAAAATGTTTGATAGGAAATAAATACCCTTGTATATGTTTTTATAAGCAAGTTTTTCCCCCTGTAAAAATGTATTTGCATTGTGGCAAATACGAATGGTGGCAAATACGAATCAAAATAAATTTTGATTCCATACTTTTAACAATTATTGCCGTCCATTTGCAATTCTTTGTAATTGTCTACTTTTACTGTTATATAGCGTTTCTCACTAGAAGTTGTTAAAAATGAAACAGTCACTGTGTAGCATGGCTATTTTCATGGTACCTGAGCTGAAATACATTCATTTGCATCTTTTGTATCAGTTATTTAATGTAAAATATAAAATAATGTTAAAATATAGATTCTATATTGGCCATAACTTCAACCTGTAAATCGTATTGTTTGTAAATAACTTCAAAGTAATTGTTGCCTTATAAGATTATCTTTAAGAGATTATCATTGGTTTCAACATCACAGTAGCTAGGGTTTGTTTAACCATGGGTTTTTAGCCAAGGTTTATTAAATAAACCATAACTGAGTTTACATATTGTACCATCAACCTTGGTTTACCTAAGAAAAAATCTGAAGTCACTCAACATGCTATATCAAAATGTCATGCTTTATATAATTTATCTGTAGATTCAAATCCACTAGGATTTCATACAATAGATTTTATACCTGAAGCTCCTCAAAGATTGGTAGTGAAAGAAAATGACAAGGAAATTCCTGTGGTCCTTACGGCATCTGAAGAAAGGCTTGGTGGTGTAATTGCAGTTGTGAACAGTATTCAGCAAAACACCAAATCTAATGTTGCATTCCATATTGTCACTTTGAATGACACTGTGGATCATCTGAGGTAAAAACCATATTTGTGAAATGTTATTGCCCACTTATTTAGTGAAGGATGATTTTAGATGCATTAGTGCATTGGAAAAAGATAGTTATTCTTATATTTAATAAGAAAGAGATTGTTATTTATTATATGCCCTTTAATTATTTGACCAAAATAATTATTTGACTTTTAAAGCAACTTTTAAAGCAACCTCTTTTTTTCAGCTTCCTGACTCTTGAAAAGAAAAGTGGCTGCTTTAGTGAGTACTAAGAGGTGCTACACTTGCCACTTCTTCTGGGTCATTTTTGTAGTTTATGCACTCTCAGCTGTTCTTCCTTCCTTCCTTCCTTCCTTCCTTCCTTCCTTCCTTCCTTCCTTCCTTCCTTCCTTCCTTCCTTCCTTCCTTCCTTCCTTCCTTCCTTCCTTCCTTCCTTCCTTCCTTCCTTGTCAGTCTGGTTCATACAATTTTCTTGGTAATATTTTCAGAAGTGATTTGCCTTTTCCTTCTTTGTAGGATTGAGAATAATTAACCCAAAACCACCAGCTGATTTCTACCTAAAGTGGGACTAAAATGCTCAGTCTACTAGTTTTTTTATTGGTACCTTAACCATTATTGGGTCTCTATTATGTAATACTGGATTTCAGATTGTCATACTCTGTCCTATTTTTGATTGTTACAAGATATACCATGATGAGAAAATTCGAAGAATTATTTTTGTAGGATATCACTCCAGCTATTTCAGTAATAGTTGATATTTGTATTTCTTTTTTAATTGTGTAGGTCATGGCTTAGTAAAACCAGTTTAAAAAATGTTCAATACCAAATTTTGAATTTTGATCCTGGCATGCTGGCTGGAAAAGTACGAATAGATTCAAAGATGCCAAATTCCATAAAACCGGTAAGAACGACTGATTTATTTCACTGTAAATATAATGTTTTCACTATTACTGATAGATATTTTTGTTTGAAAATATGCTTAGTTATTATACTTTTGAGAAAGTTGTCTTTTAATATTATAATCCTTAATTCTCTTTTGCATATCTGATTTAATTGGGTAATTTCGGTAATTTACATCTTATTCACCAAAGTTGCCCCAATATTCCTACTTAATCTTGTATTATATGAAGGTGTATCAAAGAGATTTGATTACAATTATCTAATGCTTGCCATGTCATAATTGTTTTTATCACCAAGTCAACTCATAAAATATTTATATTGTCGTTTTAGAGTTGTCACACCTTTTGTTTCTTTCCAGCTGACCTTTGCAAGATTCTATCTACCTAAGTGGGTCCCAAATGCAGAAAAGGCCATTTATTTGGATGATGATGTGATTGTACAAGGTATGGGACTTTGCTTTTTAAATATGCTTAATGACATATAAGTTGCCTTTCAACACATCAACCTTCCCCATATCTGGTGCCAGTGAGGTGTGTTGGGATCTCACTCCCAGCAATCATTGCAATTTTCATCCCGATTCCTCCTCCTACTTTTTTGTAGTGTACTGTATTTTTCGGACTATAAGACAACCCCCCCCCGCCCCCCAAAAAAGTGCGTGGAAATGTCTGTGTGTCTTATAGAGTGAATACGGGCCTATTTTTGGCCTCTCAAACCCTCCATGCATCCCAGTTTGTCCTGCAGAGTGCTTCTGGATACCGGGGAGGGCAAAAACGGCATGTGTGGAGGGTTTGGAAAGCCAAAAACAGGCACATTTTTGGCCTGCAGAGTGCTTCTGGGGGCCCGGGGAGGCCGAAAACAGGATGTGCAGAGGCCAAAAACTAATATTTTTCTTGTTTTCCTTCTCTAAATCTAGGTATGTCTTATGGTCCAGTACGTCTTATAGTCCAAAAAATACAGTATTTCTCTGGCACACTGAAAAACCAAAAGTAGCTCTTGAAAAAAATGTGTTTGCCTGCTTTAGATTAATTAATCATTATAAATCAAAAACTTTATAATAAACTCTGTTGTAAGACCTCCCAATTGTTTGCGCCAGTGTTCATATTTGTTGTTTGAAGAATGTGCTGTACGCTTATAGGCAGTCACAAAACATCTGTTATGGTAGCAGTGACCATCACATTTCATAGTGTACCAATTGATACCTGCTGTCATCCCTGAGACCATAGCAATCTCATGATCAATCACCAGGCTACTTGTTTATTTTATGCAGATGAGGCCATTTACAAACAAAACAGACTGTAGCTATGCTTCATTTTTATCTTCTGAAAATATGGAGCCTTTGTAAAATAACCAAGAGCATTTTTGCCGATACATTTAATTGAAAAATTGGAGGGAGGGAGATTAACACTAGAGAAAGTAGTGAGAATGCTAACAAAGTTATTGTACTTTTGCATCAATTGACTGAAACTTTTAATCTGGCATCTTTTTTCCCCTGTTGTTTATATATCTGGATTTATTTTTTTATGCTTGTTGGCTATCTAGAATGATTTGATTAAAATGGGCAGTCACGAGTAGAAGGCATAAACTGTGTATCTGAATATAAACTTTGATTAAGGTAATAATTTACTTCTAGCTGAAATATTGTCTGTGGAGATACTCAATCATCCAGGTCATGGTTGCCCAAAGGTTGTCCCATAACTGAAGAAACTTCTTGTATGAGAAGCAAATTATTTTAAAGAAAAAAACCAAGAAAGTGCAGTTGTGTTTGGAATATAAGTCACCTAACAGGTATTTGGGTTAGAAATATATAAACCAGGATAAACATTTTAAAACTGTATCTTTAAGAAAATAAAAAACTGCAATTGGGTGTGGTTTCTCAAAGGGCCATAAGATGGAGCCAGAAACCTGGTTTGTCTAAGTCTTAGTCTCAGAAGAGAGTGTGAGTAAGTCTCTGTTTCCTTCTGTTGGAGAGTATTGCCGTTCCATTTTTCCTAATTGACTGATATACCTGGATTTGATGTAAGTCTGACACTGAACTGTTTTTGACACTAGACTTTGTTACTGGATTACCCCTGGATTGAAAACTGACTGATCTTACCTGTGAATGACTTTTGGACTGCCTATTTTTGAACTTTGCTTAAACCTTCTGGAACTAAAAACCTACATTTACTGTACAGTGTATCTGTGTGCTGTGTGTGTATTATTCAAACACTACTCTCAAATAAGTCTCCCTGTATGCGCTCATTCTCCTAATGGGGAATTACCTCAACAAGTTGCCTTTTGAAAATTTAAAAAAAACACCTTTGGGACAGCTGAAATATGAATTCACAGTAGCCTAATGAGCTCATTTCTAACAGGTACAAATATAAATTGAAAATAAAATAAAAATATTTTGAAATTATTGGATGCATGATTATGGCCTTCATCTAAATAATAGTATCAGTCTATAAGCTTTTTTACCAGCATATGCCCATATTGTATTACAAAATTGCCTGAGAGATACCCTTTGTTTTAAAGCTTGTTTACTTTGTTGTGCATAAGCTTTTGTTCAAGTGGGAAAGCTCTTTGGGTAGACAGGTACGAGTTTTAAGCCTTACATGGCATTTATTGGAATAGCATTTACTGCTAGTATGTATATTCTAAATATTGGAAAAAACTATTGAGACATTTATGTTAAAATGACAAAATACAGGTTCTCATTGGCTTGCAGTAGCAGCTACTCATTGCGTGTGATGCATTTTCAGATGATATCCTTGAACTTTACAACACTCCATTGCAACCAGGCCATGCGGTGGCGTTCTCGGATGACTGCGACTCTACCTCAAATAAGTTTTCTGTCCGTGGAGCAGGAAATCAGGTGAAAGCAGCTCTGAAATATTGAATTTGTATTATGTTGTAATTGTTTTTAACTGTTTTATGATTGTTCGCTGCCCAGAGTTGCTTGCTTGAGATAGGCGGCTATAAAAATGTGAATAAATAAGAATGACAGACCCTAGATGTTAGAAGATCCTTGTAATTATCTGGTTCCATTTTTGACTTGGAACTTTTAGAAAAGTTTTAGTACCATAGCCAATTTTAGGAAAGCATTTTTTCAAGTTAAAAATATAAGTAGTAGCTTCTTCCTGATATGTTTCATGATTGGAACTTTATCAGTGAGAAAGAACCTAAATAATTTGTTAGCTTAAAGCTTTTTGCAAATGCATGCTTATTTATGTAGGCAGTCTTTAATTCTCTTTAGGGTACTAGGAAATATGCTTTTGTTCCCCATCTTTCAAGGAGAACCATTACTGTTTTTGAGGTAATCAAAAGCAATTTAATCTTTGTCATTGATTAGCAAGTAACTTAGATATGCAGATGATACCACTTTAATGGCAGAAAGTTAAGAGGAACTAAAGAGCTTCTTGTTGGGGGTGAAGAAGGAGAGTGCAAAAGTTGGCTTGAAACTCAACATTAAGAAAATTAAAATCATGGCATCCGGCCCTCTCAATTCCTGGCAAATAGATGGGGAAGAAATGGAGCTAGTGACAGATTTTATTTTCCTGGGATCCAAGATCACTGCAGATGGGGACTACAGCCAAGAAATTAAAAGATGCTTGGTCCTGGGGAGGAAAGCTATGGCAAATCTAGACAGCATACTGAAAAGCAGAGACATCACTTTGCCAACAAAAGTGCATATAGTCAGTGTTATGGTTTTCCCAGTTGCAATGTATGGCTATGAAAGTGGACCATAAGAAAGGCTGAGCGCCAAAGAATTGAGGCCTTTGAACTATGGTGCTGGAGAAGACTCCTATGAGTCCCTTGGACTGCAAGGCAATCAAACCGGTCAGTCCTAGAGGAGATCAACCCTGACTGCTGTTTAGAAGGACAGATCCTGAAGATGAAACTCAAATACTTTGGCCACTTAATGAGAAGGGAGGACTCACTGGAACAGAGCCTAATTCTGGGAAAGATTGAGGGCAAAAGAAGAAGGGGACGACAGAATGAGGTGGCTGGATGGAGTCACTGAAGCTGTAGGCGTGAGCTTAAATGGATTCTGGAGGATGGTAGAGGATAGGAAGGCCTAGAGGAATGTTGTTCATGGTCACGCGGGTTGGACATGACTTTGCAACTAACAACCATGGGGTGAAAAGGAGGCAGAAAGAAGGAAACAGACCTTTTTCTATTACATGCAAATTACTCTTTTTGTGTTGACTCCTGGTAACTGTCTGGACTAGTCTTTCCAGTTTGGTTGGCAATATTTTTGGAAGTGTTTTGCCACTGCCCATTTCCTAGGGAAAAGTTCCTGGCCTAAAGTAATTCAGCTGACTTCATGTCTAAGACAGAACTAGAACTTATGATTCCTGTTTCTAGCCCAATACCTTAAGCACTACAGGTAGTCCTTTTTAGTGACAAGTGGGACTTAGCAACTTGGTAGTTAAGAAAAGCAGTTGCTAAGTGAAACCACATAAATGTTTATCTTATTTCATCTTTACTTTACTTTACAGATCTGTAAAGGTCATAAAAGTGAGGGTTGGTTGTAAAGTTACATTTTCATCACTGTCGTAACTCCAAACTTGCTAAACAAAGACTAACTATACATCAGACTGTACACACTGCATAGGAAGATATTTTTAAGTGGGCAGTGAGACAGAATAGAAATTATAGCCAGAACAGAATTTCCCCTATAACCAGTCTCCTGCTTATTTGCTTTATAATTCTTTCAGGCAAGTTAGTACTTGTGAGACTTCTGGAAATCCAAGGCTTAGATAGGTCAAACATTTCAATTTGGAAAAAGGCAATTACAGGCCACTTCCACACTCAGAAAGGAACATGGAAAATGAACCTAATAATCCAAAATCAAGTCTGATTCAATGATTTTTTTTTAATGGGATGGCTAAAAAGGAAAACCTATTGTATAAAGGTCATTTACATTATGTTCTGCGTAGATATGGTAATTCCTGCTTTCATAGTAACTACTGATGGTGCCTGCCAATATATATATTTAAAATAATTTAAGGTGATTAGAGACAACTCTGTCCAATTTTCTGGTTTTCCACACAGAAAGGAAGCATGTGTAAGTGAAGAAGTCTTTGGAGTGAAAATTAGGAATAAAACTGTTATCTGAGGCCCAATTTCTATTTATTTTCAGTATAATTACATGGGATTTCTTGATTATAAAAAAGAACTGGTTCGGAAGCTGTCCATCAAAGCAAGCACCTGCTCTTTCAATCCTGGTGTGTTTGTTGCAAATCTAACAGAATGGAAAATACAAAATGTTACTAAGCAACTAGAGAAATGGATGACACTTAATGTTGTGTGAGTATGTCCAGTTTTTTTTTAATTTGATAGTTGGAGAATGGGACTACAGTGGAACCTTGGGTCGTGAACGCTCCTGTTCGTGACCAAATCGGGTTCTGACCAAAAAATCCGGGTCACAATTCAAAAATTGGGTGGCGGGCAAAATCAGCGTGGAAAAATTCCCTTTCCATGCCGATTTCCCCTTCGGCGCCAATTATTTGTTTTTTGTCCATGCATGCACAGATGGTCGTGTTTCCAGTTATGACCAAATCGGGTTGCAGCCGAAATCCTGGAACGAATTACAGTCACGGCCCGAGGTTCCACTGTAATTGTATATATATGAGCATGGGAAGCAGAGATAAAAATACCCTGGTGAATTGTCTTTGTCTTCCCTATCAGTCTTCCTGAACCTGTTGTCTATTAGGCATCTGAAAATTCTGCAAGTAGCAGTCCAAAATATTTAGGAAGGCATTAGTCTAAGAAAAACAAATCTTGGCAGTGCTAAATCATTGTATGGGAGGTTTACCCCTACAGGGATCTCTTATTTGAAGCAGATTGTCTTGTGTTCTGCTATCACTCACTTCCTTTATTGTGTGTTCTAGCTCATTGTTAAGAATGTGATTATCATATGGCATATCATACATGGATTAGCTATATTGACATTTCACCTAGATTAGTAAAACACAATAGAATATAAATGTTAAAAAGATCTGTGTTCAAATACTAATGTGTAGTAGTAGGCCATCTAACAATTGAAGTGCAACATTGTTTATATTGAAAAAAATCAAATCCTGCACCATATATATGCCCTTTGCTTAAGCCGGTCAGAGTGTGATCTACAGTTTGACATGGGTCAGAGTGTGATCTACAGTTTGACATGGGAGCCGTCACACTGAGGATACTATGTCCCATTTATAAAGTCTTGGCAGATACCATATAAGGTATGAATCCTATTCAGGATTGTCCAAGTTCAAAGCCTGGCACCTTTTTTGTGGGGTCATTTGTATGTCTTCCTATGTCTGGGCATTCAGCAACCCATTTGGCTTCCCATTGGAAATTGAGGTTAAAATTGTTGGGCAGATGTTGTGCAAGTGCCAGTGGGGATTTCCTGGATTGGAATCTTCTGGCTGATAAATGAGGAACGTCGGCACTGGTAGGAGTGAATTGTTCATATTTTTTAATGTATTCTCACTGGTGCATCTTGCCTTCATAAAGCTGGAAGTGCTATATGGCTCAGAACAGGAAGCAACCAAGTCAGAGTGGTTTTAATACATACTTATAATCCTCATGGTGTCGGATAATTCTTTTACTAGTATGGCAGCTGTTAAGACATACTGGAACACAGTATTCTGCTGCAGAGTAGACTAACCCCACGGGCTGAAGCTGCCCATTTAGTTCCACACAATTTCTGAAGTATGTTGCTTAGTATTGATTTTTGCTGCTATATTCTGCTATATAATATAGGAGAGAGTCTAATCCAAGGTACAATGTGAATTATTCATTGTGAATAGTGTTTGCCATTAAGTATTTTTTTAAAAAAATGCAAAAAACAAACATGGTTTTTCTTGTTAATTATGCTTTTGGTTTAGCTGGTAATCTGCATTTTCTTAATCTCTGACTAGAGAAGAGATATATAGCAGGACTCTTGCTGGAAGTATCACTACACCTCCTTTGCTAATTGTATTTTACAAACGACATTCAAAAATTAACCCTATGTGGAATGTTCGCCATCTTGGTAAGTAGAGAGAAGAAAGCAATTTCATGTTAATATTGTACCTTTATCAAATTGAAAGTAATTTGACTAATCAAACAGGTTGAGATTATAATACTTTCCCCCTCCTTCAGTACTAATTTAATGATTTTGGACAGAATATTGATGAAATGGGAACATGCAGTTTTCTGTCCCTTGCTGTTTCTCATGCATGCTCAAAATCTCTTAAATGAAGTGTTTTTTTAATGCTCCTGTGGACCTAGAAGCCCCCACTGTATGAGTTGAAATTCACTAATAGGGTGTTTTTCATCCCTTGCAATAAAGTGATTGCTTTTCTTCTGGGAGAGTATCAAATGATTGTTTACTTAAGAAAATTGACCTTTTTAAAAAGCGTACTTGAAACTTGTGTGGAATTTCAATATGCATTGAGTGATTAGTTTAGTGTAAGAATATCACCTTCAGGACTCTAAAATAAACTTTCATGTACAATTTTGAGGGTAGTAAGCAGTGACAAAGAAAATATTTCTGATGAAAATGTCAATGTGTGAACCTACCAAATGGTTAATTCCACCTGTGGTTGAAAACTGCAGAAACAACTTCTGCCTATTATATTTCTTGACTTATTCCATTTAAAGGTTCAAGTGCCGGCAAAAGATACTCACCACAGTTTGTGAAAGCTGCCAAATTACTCCACTGGAATGGACATTTCAAGCCCTGGGGGCGAACAGCATCCTTTGCAGATGTTTGGGAAAAATGGTACATTCCTGATCCTAGTGGCAAATTTAACCTGATTCGCAGGCACGGTGATATTTACGCAACACATTCATAAAGACCTAACACTTACATGTTTTTCTCAGGAAACCTGTAAAATCAGGGTGAAATCAGTAATGGTATGTCTGTTTAATGTACACTAAATTTGAGAAAGACTTGAAATTGTATGCCTGAAGCAGCGGCTCTGTGCCTTCAAGTACAAGATGAAGAATAGCTTATCAACTACAGGTAGTCTTTGACTTATGACAAATGAGACCAGAATTTCCATTGTAGGTTGTTGTCAGACCCAATTTTATGAAAATTTTCATGGTGGTCATGAAGCAAACCACATGCTCTAGTTCCCTAATGGGCATGTTTTTGCTGGAATTTTGCAAAAGAGGTCACATATCACAATGTGATTGTAGGATGTTGCAACTTGTTATGAATCTGAGCCAGTTGCTAAGTGCCTACATAGCAAACATGATCTTCACAGGATGGTGCAACGGTTATAAGTACAGGTCATAAGTAACTTTTTCCGAGGCCAGCATAATTTTGAACTGTCTTAAATGAATAGTTGTTAAATTGAGGAATACTTATATACTCCGCTGGACCAGATGAATTCTTCAGACATAAATGAAACATTACAAAATGAACTTCACCTAGGAATTTGACATTTACTCCCAAGTATGTGCAATATTATCTTGCACAGCTATTTTTTAAAGAAGGAAAACTTCCTCCTTAGCAGTAACCCATGAACATAAGTTTGTTAGAACTTTTTAGTATTTAGTTTATTATTATTTAAGTCTTTTGTAGATTTAATCTGTTTTTGTCATTTAGTAAATGATGAAACTGCCCAACAACACTAAAACAGCGTTTAAATTCATGGAGAAATCTTGATTTGTTTGTATGTGAGTTCAGATTAATCTACATTTGATAACTGTAATAAAAACTAATGTCTTAACAATATATTACTTCTTCCAGTAAATGGGTTTCTTGAACATCTATTTGGGAGATGCACATTAAAAGAATTAGAAATTTAGGAGAAAAGTTCACAAATTAAAAGAAAAAGTAAATTTTGATCTGTTACTATGTAACAGAAGTGTAGAAGCCAGAGTGTCCCTCCTCCAAAAGTTGCTGCTAAACTACAATGCAACAGAAGGAGAAACTTAATGATTAGAGAAATATTATGTGTCACATAGAAGAATGTGACTTCTGGTGGGCCATCCAATAGCTAAGTATGATTCTTGTTCAAAAAAGGTAGAACCCACTTTTGTCTAATTAGCAGGAATTAGGTAGACCGTGTAAATTATGTTTATATTCATCTGAGACATGAAACTGTGTCTGAAAACAAACAATTTGAAGTAAACGGTGGGAAGGGGTTTTGGCTGTACTGCATTACAAGTTAAATTCTTGCCTCTGTATATACACGCAGAGAAATTAGATAAATATATGCAATTATATCATTTTTTTAAAAAATGGATTTCCTGACATATTCTAAATGACTGCACTGCTTACCTATTGAGCAGGAAGATATCACAGATATATGTACACTTTTTGGTTATATTTACTTATTACACATAGTTTCCTCAGGAACCTTCATTATGTATTCCTGTATACAAACATAATTATGCCTTAATATGATGGAAACATGGCTACAGAATTATGAAAAAATGCATAATTCAAGAAAGAAGCAATCTTCACCTGTTCCTTTACCCTTTATAGGCTGCAACTTTCATCTTAGTGCTAAGTTTACTACTGTAGGGAGAAGAAAAATAATTTTCATTCCACCATAGGATTTTCTGCAATGCAGTCAGTTTTTTCCACTTTGGAAAGTAGAAAGTTCTTTGTTATCCATAAATTCAACACAAACCCTATACAGGTTACAGTCTGAATTGTTGTTTGTAAAACACTGGTTTTACTTTTGCTTGAAGTTCATGTGATCAAAGCATTTACTGAACAAAATTTATACTATATCAGAAAGTATCTTTCATTATCAGCTGCTTTTTCTAATATATTTACAAGAGTTTGGTGTTCAGTATCCGCAAAAGCAGATTAGGAATGCATTCCAGAATGTGAAAAATACTTGAAATTTTGTAATATTTTCTTCACATGTAATCGGTACTGAAGTCATAGACATCATCCAGGTCATTGGTTTTGAGTTGTTTATCATCTAAAGAAAAAAAAACCAAGTTCAGAATATTATGGGCTTTTTCTATTTAAATATTTACTCCTGTGAAATTTGTAGGTTTAATATATACCTGTAGGTAACATGTCCAAATTCGTATTCTTTGCTTTCAATTCTTCAGAGGGTGTTTGACTACTCATTAATCTGTCACTTTCCTAAAACAAGATTAACAATTGCTGCATCAGCATCACTGATATAGGAAAACCAGATGCAGTGTATATACCTTCTTATATACTCTAGGTTAGTGGTTGTTCTCCATTTTAAAGATAGGAATTAAAATTATTCTGTATTAACAGGGTTTCAAATATCTAAACATCCATTCTTCATAATCTGAGTGATGAATCCACAAACTATATTTTGAAATTGCTTAATATTTCAAATGAAGTCCCATATCACTTGAACAGGGTTTTGTCTGTGTAACATGACTTCTTTTTCCCACCTTACACACAATTCAAAATGTATTCCTCCTGGTTCATTCACAGGAAAAACAATTCAGTCAAGGAAAGATCTCACTGGACAGCATCCTAAACATCTTAAAATTCAACTGTTACCTTTTCCACATCATCAAGGTCACTTTCATCACCCTCAATTTCTTCTTCAGTTAATTCTTCATCATTTTCTTCCGCATTCTCTGATTCCAGGGCTTCTTCTGGCTGTTCATTATCTTCCATGATGCCATCCGTGAAGCCAGGAGATTGGAAGACAATAGTGCTTGCCTGGTTAGGGTATTTGTTTGCTAAAAAAGAAATACTTCCTTAAAGAGACTGACTGAACAAACAGAACTTTCTAGGGCATTTTGCCAAAAGATAAACTGCCACAGAAATGAATTCTGTTGCAACACTTTTAAGATTATGAGTTTGTTAGCAAGACTGCTAATTAGCAGGACTATTTGCTATTTTTTTAATGATGGGGAAAAAAAAAATGGAGGAACATTAGCTGCATTTCATCCTTGGCTTATGGCCTATCGCTTAGCAACTGTTCAAAGTTATAAACCTCCCCAAAGGTATTTATGACTATATGTCTTTCTTGCTATGAATATTCCTAATATTTATCATATTTCTAAAGCTGCCCAACTCCATTATAATTCTGGAATTTCTTAAAATTTTGTCAAGATTTATCATTGTGCTAATATTATAAACAGACCTTAAATCAAACATAAAGCCAAGTATGTACTTCTAGACAAATAGGCAATATGAAGAGAAATTAGAAAAGGCAATTAGAAACACCCTTCCTCAACAGGTATTTCACCAATTGCTAGCTGCATAAAGAAGACTTTAATAATTGAAACAAGGAAAAGTTATACCTTTCTCTCCCCCACCTCCAAGTACTACAAACAAAATTTTATTTATAACTCCCGATATGTTCATGAGACAATTAGCACTATAAATTTGCATTTTCAAATAAAGCTCAACCAGAATCAGGATAAGCTATTTCAAGCAAAAGAGCACTGAAATAAACTTAAAACAAATTTAATTATTTCTAGTATATATAAATTTTATGTTGGAAAAAGCAATAGATGGAGAAAAGAGTTAACATTCCTATATAAACTAATTGTAATTTGGGAATTAAGTTGAGGGAATATGCTGGTATCTTTGTAGGGATTAAACTTTGTTTTCCCTGAAATGTGAAACATCCAACATAACCTTTTTTTTCTTCATGGAATTCAAACGTAGCCTCTGGAAAAAGTCTATTCTGTAATATGTAAACCATTCAATAATTTATACTAGGTCATTATGGATTTTGCTCTTATATGTATATAAGATGAGAGAAGGTTAGGTTAGACTAATCTCACCGTTTATAGTATTTTTGTTGTCTTCTTCCAGTTCTTGAAGATTAAAACCCTCCTGTACTGTTGCTGGTCCTTCTCTGTAAAGATGTGGAGACAGAGCCCATGGTTCAGGAGGTCGAGAATAGTATCTAACTTTGGCACTGAAAGAAAGAACATTTAGGAGAGATTTTCATCTTTTCTTTTAACAGAAATGTAAAAACCCTTAAATAGCTGAACAAGCTGTTAAATTTCTTTCTGCATATACATACATATAAAGTAGTCCTTGTTTACCAGCTGATTCAGACAGTGCCTCTTTGAAATTACGACAGTGATGAAACAATAACTAAGTGGCCAACATGTATATTTGTGACCATTACAGTGTCTCTCTCTCAGTCACATGTTCAACATTATAGCCAGTAGGGCATCATCTTGCCCAGTGCCTGTCCCAGTTCTCCACTGCAGGGCAGAGAGGTTGCTTTTCCTCAGCTGCCTTTTTCCCTGCAGCACAGCACTTTCCTAAAAAGTGCTAGCTGGAAGTTAACAAGTGACCTTAATTAGTTAATTAGAATCCTCCTGGCAGTTGCTACCTGATATTGACAAAATCCAAATCGATTTCACACTGAAACCTTTTGTTTGTCACCCTGAGCTGCACTAGGATTTCTTTCCATGTGTATTTCCACTGAGCTGCACTAGGCATTGCTTTCCATGTCTAGTTCCCCCGTGTGTACCTTTTACTTTTTTTTTTATCATCCAATGAATTTCCTTTTACTTAATTATCTCAACACAGAGATAAACATTCCAAAGGGCAGAAGAGTTAGGAAAATGGCTTTAAGATTGTCTCTTTTAACCAACTTCCTCATGAGTAGAGTTTTGAATCCCACCATTGGGATCACCTGGATGTTTGGGGTTTGTACCCTTCTGATGCTGTACATTCAGGAACAATTTCCTAATAAACTCTCTTCAAGATTTATTACTATCTTAGTGTTCTCATTCTTTGGTATTCACCATGCAAGTTCTAAATTAAGCATTGACTCAGATTAACTGCAATAGGTATACAGGTAGTCCTTGCTTAATGACCATCTCTTCAGCAACCATTCAAAGTTGCAATAGTGCTGAACTTGAACTTATGTCAAATCACTGAAGTTAGGTTTTTGCAGTGCCCTTTCAGTCACATGCTAAAAAAAAGGGGGGGTGTTTCTTGGCACCTGTCCACTCCTTCCACCTACCTACCTCTCCCTCCCATCTCTGCTCTTTTTCTGCTCTACACTCTGCCATGCCCTTCATGCTTTGCAAAAAGCAATGTTTCAGACTAAATTTATCATACTATTTTTATGTCATAGCATGGCATGCAAAATATACTTAAAACTGTAAATAGCCTTGCTTATATTATGTATGTATATATGTATGTATAAAAAAGACCTGTGCTTGGAAGACCAAACAGTAAATTTATAATGCATCTGTTTGAATGTATGTATGTATGTATGTATGTACGTGTTATGTTATGTTTTCGCGGATATTTATATGTATGGTATTTAGGTTTCTTCGGGTATTTTCCCACGTCTTAATATTTGTGCCTTTATTATAGCGACGTTTTGGCAGAATCTCAAGCCTGAGGATGGCAGATGAGATTCTGCCGAAACATTGCTATAATAAAAGCACAAATATTAAGATGTGGGAAAATACCCGAAAAAACCTAAATACCATACATATAAATACCTGCGAAAACATCACACACACACACACACATATATCGAGAGGGCTTTATTGTAATTAAATGACCACATATTTACCCTGTCCAGTCCCAGAGCAGTAATTTAGCCGCACCTTCTGTATTGGGAATACCACCTTTTTTCAACATTCCTCTCTTTTGAGCAAGCAAAGTTAAAAATTCCAGAGAATTCCTGTAGTCTGGGATATTATAGTGTAACATAATCTAGAATAAAAGAAACCCCCCACAAAGTATTATATTCTCAGAATTTTTTTCTTGTATGAAGACATTCCTACATAATTTCCAACCAGCCACAGCTACTTGCCTGTTTTTCCTCCAATTTGTTTATATAAGTCACTACTTTTCTGATGTGGAAAACAAATAATGCTGATCAAAAAGCACCATTTAAGGGGTACAGCAAGATCAGAGTTGGATCTGATGTCATCACCGTAACAGTATGACATAGCAAATATCCTCATTTCTTACTTGCCTAAATGGTGGCACACTGAGCACAATTATATCCTCTATTGTATAAATAGAATATAAATATTCCCTTCTATTGTAGATATAATCACAATAACAAGTTTTTTTCGACAGTAAAATTTCATTTTGCTGATATGCCAAATTAATGAATACAGTGTCATCTCAAAAAAATAAGGTTTTTTTTTTTTTTTTTTGGTTTGGGGTGGGGGGGGGGTGTTGTGGTTTTTTTTTGGGTTGTGGTTTTTTTTTTTTGTTGTTTTTTTTTTTTTGTTGTTTGTTGGGGGTGTGGCGGGGTGGGGGGTTTGCTACCCAGCCTTATTATATGAGAAACACGGTAGCTATACTGCTCAAACCCTACTCTGAATTATAGAAAATAAGGTGTAATCAAAAACTCATAAAATGCCCATAATCAAATGGTGAATGTACAGTATCTTTACCTGCTGTTTCCTACAGTGCTTCAGAACAGCATCTACGGAATCAAGTAGGTTTTCAGCACATGTGATACTTCTCAGTGCTAGAGTTAGAGTAGAGCATGAAGGTGCTGCAATGATACAGGGACTATCCAACATCTTGATACGTTTGTCAATGTGCACTGCTTGTACGGACCTTAACAGAACAGAACAGAGACATAATGGTTGAGAGAATCAGGTGCATGGACAAGCCAGAATTATGAGGAAACAGATGGCAGAATAATTGGAATATAGTCATCCACAGGATTGGAGAAAAACTTTGAAAGAACCTACTGGAGGAAATAGCTATCTAGGCTAACTTTAAATTAGGATTTTTTCAAATAAAACTTTTTTTTATATATCATGAATTGATCTAAGTAATTCAATGTATAACTGCTGCATATTCTGGCCACTCTATAAGCAACAGATAAGTTAAGAAAAACAAGTTTTTCCCATACCTTTCCTCCTGACAAAGATGCAGAAAAGTTTTCTCTGTAAAAAGTGGGTGGTAGCAGACATTGAGCTGAGTCCCAAGGATTATAGGAAAGATTGTGGGAGAAGGACTGAGGGACTGTTGCTTGTGGGACCCAAAAAGACCAACCCATGTGTAGTTATGCATATGTGTGCTCTGTTACAACAATGCTTTATTAAAGCAAACTAACTTTGTTAGGCCTCTCTCTGGTCCCACGTTGCAGGCGCGTACCTCTTTCAGACTATTGATTATGCTGCTTTTCCCCACATTTGGAAAACCTAAAGCCCATCATAAAACAAAACAAAAAACTTTTGTAAGACATAACATGAAGTGAATTATTTTGAAGATCAGAGATTTAGATGGATAAGATTCTATTTTTAGTTCCACAACACGAACGTAAATACAGCATCTTCAAATTACTTTATATTCTAGGAATGCCACTTTAAATCAGGGATCCCCAAACTTGGCAACTTTTAAGACTTGTGGACTTCAACTCCCAGAATTCTCCAGCCAGCTGGCTGGAGAATTCTGGGAGTTGAAGTCCACAAGTCTTAAAAGTTGCCAAGTTTGGAGACCTCTGCTTTAAATAATCAGATATTCCATAAAAAAATTAAGAAAAGGTGTAGATTCTTATTTTAATTTCTTCTTCCTCTCATTTGGCTATTACATTTAGGTTCGAAATATAATAAGGTCTGAGTGGAAGAATAAAATGCAGTACATTTCCGCCTTCTGATTTTGGACATTGTATTCTTTGAAAGTATCAGTTAGAGTAACTGGGGCCAATTAAGTTTTCATTTTTTAAATTGCCTATAGAGCAAGATCAGAGTTGGATCTGAAGTCTTCACCATGAGACTAAGACAAAAGCATATATCCTCATTTCTCACTCTAGTATTATAAATAAGCAGGCATCCTCATCATAAAAATGTATAACATGACCAATTACAATACTTTATGTATATTTTCAAGCATGAATTTCCATAGCAGTCCTTACTATATATAAGTCTGTACTATAATTCACAGAACTCCATATGGGCAAGGCAAACTTACCTATCACCCCAACCTGTATAACTTCATCTTTAGTCATACAATATTCTTGGAGAAGTTTCAGGAGACATTGACTTCCAAAGCATTTGTTTGCTCTTGATAATTCTAGATATGCACTATTCTTCTTTGTATTTCTTTTCTCTTGCTGTAAATTTAAAATAAGATCACAGAGAAAAATATATCTATTTCACAGATAAATATATTTTTACCAGATTCAGCCATGTGACAAAGAGCCTGATAAGTTAAAAGCAGTTGTTGTTTTTTTTACTAAAAGAAGAATTTAAGTCAATCATTTATACCGTATATACTCGAGTATAAGTCGAGGGTGGGAAATGTAGCAGCTACTGGTAAATTTCAAAAATAAAAATAATTAATTTGGGAAACGATCTCACTATCATGAAAGGTTTAATTGATTCACTAACCCAAAAGAAGAAGACGATGATGACAGTGGGAGGCAGGAGTCACTCTCTCCCTTGCAAGAAAAAAGCAAGAGCCGTTCTTATGATCTCTCTCTCTCTCCGGAATAGTCAAGCCCTTTCCAGCAGGCGCGATCCGCCGCCGCCCTTTGCACTCTTGCAAATGCAAAACCCCGGGATTTTGCATTTGCAAGGTGCAAAGCGGCGGATTGCGCCTGCTGGAAAGGGCTTGACTATTCTGGAGAGAGAAGATCATAAGTGAATCAATTAATTTGGAAAACGATCTCACTATGAAAGTCAGTGTTCTCTGCCAGTGGGGCGTTTGGAAGAAAACGCCCCGCGGCATATCCACGCGCGTGTAAGGGGAATCAGAAATCCCCGCGTTAAGCCACGAAGTCCCCCAATCGCACAGCCCAGAATCGCCCTCCCCTCAGGGGGCAGCAACGACGCCCGGCGTTTCCCGAGAAGCTCCACCGTGCAATGAAAGCGCCCTGGCTCTAGGCTCGCGGGCTCAGAAAACAACGCGAACCGAGGTGGCTTCAGCTCCGCTTGGTTTTTCCTCAGCCCCAGCTGCCTTCAGTCCGCTCGGGAGGAGGAGGTGGTGGTGGTGGTGGTGGCGGCGGCTCGCGTTGTTTTCTGAGCTCTAGGCTCGCAGGCTCATAAAACAACGCGAGCCGAGGTGCCTTCGGCTCCGCTTGGCTTTGTTTCCTCAGCCCCAGCTGCTTTCAGTCCACTCGGGAGAAGGAGGAGGTGGTGGCAGCGGCGGGCGTTGTTTTCTGAGCCTGTGAGCCTACAGCTCAGAAAACAACGCGAGCCACCACCACACCACCACCTCCTCCTCCTCCCGAGTGGACTGAAAGCAGCTGGGGCTGAGGAAACGAAGCCAAGCGGAGCTGAAGCCACCTCGGCTCGCGTTGTTTTCTGAGCCCGCGAGCCTAGAGCCAGGGCGCTTTCATTGCACGGGTTTCTTGTTTCGGGAAACACCGAGCGTCGTTGCTGCCCCCTGAGGGGAGGGCGAATCTGGGCTGCGCGATTGGGGGACTTCGTGGCTTTGGGTGGGAGCGAGGACAGATGGAGTCCGCGAAGTGGGGCTTGCCTGCCCTTGCTGGCTGCCTCTGCTTCCTTAGGGGCGGGGAAGGGGGCTCATCTGGACCAAGGGTGAGTCTCCCCCTCAGTTTCCCCAGAAGGATCTTCCGTTGCTTTTGCCTTCTCCCTACGTCTTCCCTCTGTTAAAATCCCCCCCCACACACACACACTTATTTTCGGGAGGATAGATTTCGTGTCTGAGCATTCTCACATGATGGTGGGTCTTTCCCCCCCCCCTAAAAACAGTTAAAAAAAGAAAAAACGATATATCCTCATGCAAGAACTTTTCTGCTTCCGATTACCCCCATACTTACAAGTTGCAAAGGAAACACGGAAGCAGGGAAGCGGCTGCCCAGCTCCAGAGCTCCACACCATTTTTTTTTCAGAGGGGAATCTGACTCGAGTATAAGACGAGGGGGGGTTTTTTCAGCACAAAAAGTGGGCTGAAAAACTCGGCTTATACTCGAGTATATACGGTAATAAATCCATGAAATCTCTAAAAAAGGGAAATTAATTTATGGATTTTTATCTGAACAAAGCAATTATGATAAATCCATGAAATCAGTAAAAGAGATAAATTTATGAATTTTTATCTAAACTAAAAGCAGAACAACATTCCATCTGCAGTGGTATTTGCAATAATTACTTCAATTGTAGAATGAAATAGGAAGTTAAGAATCATAGAATATTGCTGAAACTGTAGACATTTATTCAGAGTTATTATAAATAAAATGGAAAGACACAAAACCCTAGATAATGCATTTTTAAATAGTTATAAAGACCCCAGAACTATTTTACATGATACCCAATCTCTTTTGTCCCTAAGTATGTTCAAGCTTCTAGGTTTATTTTTTCCATATACTGTTTTAGATTTCAGAATCTTTCAGTGCCCTCATCATTTATTTGTGGAGGAAAAACACAAATGCTTTTTAGCACTAGATCTGTGATGGCAAACCTATGTCACACGTGCTGGAAGTGGCACGCAGAGCCATTTCTCCAGGCACGGCAGTCGTCACCTGTTGCTCTACCAGGTTTCGGTGCGCCAGCTAGTCTTTGTGTGCATGGGAGCACTAGAAACCAGAAGAACAGCTCCCGGGAGTGTATGCGTGCACTGGCCAGCTGGTCTTCACACGCACATTCCTGTTAGAAACAGGAAGACCAGCTGGCCCACGCATATGCATGTGTCGGGAAGCTAGCTTCTGGTTTCTGGTGCTCCCATGTGGACATGTGGGGGAGCTGCTCTTCCAGTTTCCGGCCCATGCTCCTGGTTTTGGCACCCGGTGCCGAAAAGTTAGCCACCATTGCACTAGATGATTCCAACAGAGTTTTCTAGTCAAATAATTTTAGTTATTAAGAAAGAAACAATCAACACAACTGAGGAAGCACAACTGTCTGGTAATATTAGCATCTTTGCTTATTTCAAATGAAAATAATTTTTTTCCATCAATAGTTGTAGTATCATAGTATAATCAATTTTCCAATGACTCCTCTTTTGGATGGAAATACTTTGATTTAGTTTCCTATATGAAAAGTGGGTTGGATTGTGTAAATGGCCTGTTTAAGGATTTTCTAGAACAAACTAGATTTGAGGGTCGCATCAGTGTTGTGTTTGACCTCAGGGGCGGGGTGTGTGGCCAGCATGACATCACTTGTGTTGGAGGGGCGCCTTTGGTGACCCAAGCACTCCGCCAGCAAAAATGGGTTCCTGAGCTCCATTTTCAGCTGCAACCCTCCACCAGCAAAAATGGGGCTCGGGAGGGCCGCACACAGCCTCGAGCTTCATTTTTGCTGGCAGAGGCACCGCTGTTTCCAGGACAGCCCTGTGGGCCAGATCTAAGCACTCCGTGGGCAGGATCCAGCCCCCCGGGGCCTTGAGTTTGACACCCCTGTTCTAGAAAAATATATGATAGTGACAATACAATCTATGCATGCTTGCTTCTACAGAATGTATGAACACTGCATCTTTAGGAATACTAATTTAATCATTTAAATCATTTAAACATTTCGTATTATCTTTAGTCTTTTTTCAATAGTTTGCAAATAATATTATAAAAACAGATTGGGTAGTATTACAGAAGACAGGAAAAATATGTTCTTACCACAGTTCTGTCTTTTATCTGCATTGCAGATTTAAAAGCAATAGTTGGAAGATCTTTATTTAAATAATTTAACCAATTCTCTAAGTTTTCTTTTGGTATCAGATCTAGGAGAAAAAACATGCAGAAGCTTGCTGAAAAATATGCTGTTGTGTGACAATCCATTGTTTTCAAACACTGAGTAAGAGGAGCACTATGTTAGTCTATGGAGAAAAATAAATATCAGAAGGAACCTGGCAGCCCATTTCCCAACTTACCAATTTTTTAAAAAGGTATTGGATGAAATAAACTGCAGCTCACAAAAAACCCTGCTTTTTAATAAAATTTGTTAGGCAGAAAAGATACTACCAAATTCCTCACGCCTTTTCAGGTTTACATCTAGAAAGCCACTGAGTTATGATTATTATGGCATCAACATTTGTGAGCTACTCACTAAATACTAAAAACTATTTGCAGTTGTATGTAATCCATTGTTCTCTAAAGTCTTGGAGGATTATTAGATGTATATCGTATAAAAAACATTTCTGCCTACTTGCAGTAGGAAATTAATTAATTGCAGTAATGATTCCATGTCCTATTTGGATGCAATTTTAAAATAAAAATAAATGTTTAAGACTTGTGGATCCCATTATTTCTGTTCCTTTCACATTGAAAGTCCATTACCCATAATTGCTAACAAACTGCTCCAATTAACTAGTGCAAAGATAAGATTCTATTTCATTGGATTTAGATTTAGCCATGTTTCTCAAAAGTATTACAAGCAACATTATTTACTTCATGAAGCTACCCAGCATGAACCTATTAAAAATAGTTAACTATAGTCATAGATCTTGAAAAGTACAGAAATCAGTAAAGCTTATTAATTGATTTTATTTCACAATCAACAGATTTTAAGATAAGTAGACCAAAATAACACCCAACAGCCAAAAATAGCTGCTATTTCACACGACTGCTTGATTAACATAAAATATGTTCTTTGTTAAGTACAACATTGTAAATTTAGTAGTTAAAGAAAGGTACCATGCTCCAGAGGATATTCACAGCTATATATAAGTAATTCAGAGACAATTCTAAACTCTTCAGCGAACCAGATGTATTCTGAGCTTGAGATATATATTGAAGCAGATCAATACAAATTTGAGTTTTAAATTCAGCAGAACAGAATGAAGCACAGTTTAATCAATACTTCAATAAAAGCCTTTCCAGAGTCAGCTTTATTTCAGATTTTTTCAACACAGGGCCGCATTAAATGGGAGTAATACCCTGTGTGCCCGCCAGCAGCTTAGAAGGCAAAATGCTTGTGAAGATTTTCACAAGATCAAACACTGTGGGTACAATGTAGGCATTTCTAAAACATAAAGGATGAGAATGACTAGAATCAGCTAATGCCTCCTTAGCAGACAGAGTGAGCTCAGAGTTGGATCTGACAGTCTCCAGATGTAGGTCAGCACATTTTATAGCCTCCTCATAGCTCACATCCTACTGAAGAATTATTTAAATGATAATGTAATTAACAGCGCAGTCAAACTCTAAGTTTAAATACAAACCAGCCACTACTAGCGTTTAAGAAAAATGGCCTAGTCTCCTATCTCCATTTCTGAATTTCATACACGAGATCTTCAAATCATTGGACTTACCTGGCCTAAAGAATAGAGCTGAAAAGTGTATGTAAAAAAGCAATACTCATTTTACTTACCAATTTTATTTAAAACCAAAAGTATTTTTTTTCTTCCCTCAGACTGAGCAATAAGTTGTTCAACCTGTGGACATCTACAGCCTAGAGGATCTCTAGCATCCAAGATTTCAAGTATGACATCTGAAGCCTCAATTACCTAGAGTAATATAGAACAATATGGTATTTGAGACCATAAGACTAATTTACATTTGAAAGCTTCTGAGTAACATTCCCGGTACTATTTTGGCATCAAGCTAATTTAAGAGTAATTCAAATGGACTTTAAAAAAAGCTTCTCCAACATATTGAATACAACATTCCCTGAGGATTTAGTTTTCAGAACCGTGTCAAACTCACAGTATTTTTAATGGAAACCATGCTAAAAAAATGGTTGAGAACATTTAAATATACAGCTAAAGGTAATTGCAAATAGCTTTATAAAAAAAGTAGGATATAAATACAAATAAAATATGTACATGATCAAAACTTAATAAAATAAAAATAGCTTGGAATATATTTAGAATACTTTTATCACTGTATTTTTTTTGTCTTTGAATATACTGAAAAGCAGTATGGGGGGGGGGGAAATGGTATTCTGCTCAGATTGGGGAATTCCCCTTGTGCTCTCCTTTCCTAAATCCTCCATCTGCTCTAGGATAGGAGGAAGGAGGACACAAAAATGAAGCAGAGAGAATATTTTGCCAATCACGGCAAGGGATCATACTGGATGCAATAATGAATAGTTCAGAATATTATTGTCAGGTAAGAAATGCAATTTATGATTTCACAAACATATAAAACAACAACTTCTACATATTAATATTTCCATAGACTGAACGTTGATACTGAATATCTTCATTAAATGTATTTTCTCAAAGAGCAGCTGATTTATGTAAAGAACAAAGCAATTCTTTAAGCTACTGTGAGGTGTCAAACTAATAGCTCTTTTAAAAATAGAAGAAACATATCACATTTCTTTTATCTGAAAAACTTTCTCACCTTTTTCAACTCCCCACAAAATGATTTCTTTGAATTTTTTTGGACCTGCTGGTTAGATTTCATTTTTTGCTTTGTAGTTGATTTCTATAAAGAAATGAAAAATATGGGAAGAAAATTTACAAATTACAAAACCGGTATCATTTATAATAGTGAGGAGCAATGATAAAAAAATGTTTTTTTTTTAATTTACAGCATTTATATACCCTCCTAATCTAGACACTTGGCAGTGTGCAAAACAGAATATACTGCCAGTCCAACTAAAATACTTTTTAACTCATTGAAAAACAACCTAAAATGTAAAACTAAGTGCTTATCCACAATTCCTCATTAGGGGCCAAAAGTCTGCTGAAATACAATAGTTTTCAATGTCTTCTGAAACAGCAAAGGGAAGGAACCCAGCATCCTTGGGGAGCAGTGTGTTTGACTACATAGGGGGCTATTACAGCTGACCTGCCTTTTGGTCTATTTCTTTCCCCGTTACTTTCCATGGGGTAGAACCTTATGTTCATTCAGCCTAGATATTTAAAGAACATCACAGCGAGAAAATCCCTGCCAGTAAACATTGAATAAAGTTTTATTTGCAATAACTAGTATTTTGCATTAGGTTCCAAAATCTATTGGCGATCAGAGCAGCAAGAGCAGAAGAGGGGCTACTCTGCAATTATAGATCTTCAGTATAAGCTATGTTCTGCACCCGTTATAGGACATTGTCTGTAAAGGCAGCACCACATAGAGTGTATTGTGGGAATCCTATAATGTGGTCATTAAGGTATGAGTTAGTGTCACTAAGGCTTCCTGGTTCAGAACAGGTGGTAACTTGTGCATCATTGAAGCTGAACAAAAGCCCCTGACCAAAAAAATCAAGGGGGATTCTCAAATGTCAGATGTATTCCTTCAGGAGGAATGGGACCATAACTAGAACAACCATGGGACACAATATTTCCAGTCAGTCAAGGTGTTCACACAACCAGCATCTCCATTTTGCTAGATTTAATCTGAGCTTGGTTTTCCTCACCTAGTCCCTCTAGCCTGCGGATACAAGTTCAAGACTTTGAATAGAATCAGTGCACTGATAATACCGTACTCCAAATTGAATAATGATTTTTCCATAGCATTTTCAAATAGACACCAAACAACATGGGAAAGAGGGGTGGGCCTTGTACTTCATTCTAGAACAGCCATAGTCTGGATCACCCACCCCATGACTAGATACAAATGCAGAGGCTCACGATACAATTATTTTGAAAGAAATGAATGTGATTTTTCAAGCCAATGAACTATTTCTCTCCACTGACCAGCATAATCTGAGTGTAGTGCTTTCCTAAAAATTCATACCTTATCACCAGGATCCTTTTTATTTGCTTGTTGGTTGCGTTTCTTTTCTAGTTCCTTCTGACGAGCAAGTTTTTGCTTCTGTTTCAATTCTTCACGCTATTAGCACAAAATATAAATATGTTCTTATACACCATGACAATTACAACCCTCCTGACCTTGCTTTAAAAGTAAATATGGCCATTCTTCTAATGTTTATTTGGTTACTGCATTTCACTGTACAGGACTTTATACATTATTCACTGCATGACCCATGGCATAGATATCTTTAATAATTTTAGCAGATATAGATGTCTATACAAAACTACATATTACTTTTTTCTGTAATCCCAGCAAACACAGAACAATGGTTTTAAAACTCCAGAAAATACCAGTTCTGCTTTTAATAAAAAATGATTGATTGTCCAATTTTAAATTCCAGTTTGAGCTGTTTTACCTGTTGCTTCCTATGTTCAGCTTCCCGAAGAATCTCTTCTTTAAATGGGGCAGTATTGGGAACTCCAGGATCTTTCTTTGGCTTCCGGTGTTTATGTTTCTTGGCTTCTTTTCGAAGTTTTTTATTGTGTTCTCGTACCTATAAAACAGGGGTCTTCTTTTACTACTATGTATTTTTTCATCACTCTTTCCTTTTCATATAAAGATTTCAACACTTTCACTGCCACATATCCTTAGCTTGTAAGGGACATATTTTAATAAATATGGTGGGCAATTAATTATCAGAACACAAATGTGGCAAGCAGTTGCAGAGGAGCACATCTTTCAATGAAAACAGAAGGCACACAAATTTGGATCTAAGTGTACCTTATCTTTGCTATTTCGAGTCAGCTAGGGATGCTAAACAAAATACTAATTTTATTTTGATTTGTGCAGCTTTGAAAGTTTTTACTTGTACAGTCTTTTCTAGTCTTTATCAAAAGTATGACATAAAACTATAGGTAAAGGTAAAGGTTCCCCTCGCACATACGTACTAGTCATTTCCAGCTCTAGGGGGCGGTGCTCATCTCTATTACAAAGGGCCAGTGCTGTCCGAAGATGTCTTCGTGATCATGTGGCCGGCATGACTAAACCCCGAAGGCGCACGGAACACTGTTACCTTCCCACCAAAGTGGTCCCTATTTTTCTACTTGCATTTTTACATGCTCTGGAACTGCTAGGTTAGCAGAAGAAAATATAATAATATAATAATATATTTAAATATATTAATATAAAATTAAAATATAATAGCTTATTCCAAATCATGAATTCTAAAAACGCTAGTTTAAAACTGTACAGTTTCAAACTCTGTACCAAAGTATCTCAGCAAATTCACAGGGGCATTGCGGGATATTTTAAATTATTGAGGGAAACAGAGATACTCAATATTAGTTGACTACCATGAGTGTCATAAACACCAAAAAATAAACTTCTGTTTTAAAACAATTCTGCAATTTTATTTATAACAAAAATAGGTTAAGAAAAGCATGTCATTTTTCTACTTCTTTCTGAAGATAACTGATCAACTGATGATGACAAAAAGGGTAATTAAACTGAAGACAGGAGGAATTCAATAAGAATGGAAATGAGAAAAGGGGAGACGCGCGCTACAGCTTAATTTCGGGGCTCGGGTTACGTGATATCCGCCCTGGTCGGTCCCAACGGACCTAAACCATCCCGTAGAGACGGTGATAGTAAGGGGCGCGTTCTGTCGATCACAGGGACACCGCAAGTCCCTGGTGGATCCAGAAGAAGCCCCTTTACCATCGGCGGAGGCAGCCATTAAGCTGCTGAAGCAGGGACAGCTCCGAAAGGAAGAGAAGAAAGAAAGAAAGTGTATCGGCTGGTGAGATTTATTTTTTTTATTTGGGATAAGGACACCCTAGAAGAAGAAGGAATCTGTAAGATTTTTGACAGAATTTGATAAGATGGACTTAGTGGCGATTTTTTAGAAGATGTCAAAATGAGGCTTGGCTTTTTACTTTTTTTTTTTTTTCTAGCGAACTTCTATTGTGATTAGTAATTGTAACCAGACTTGTTTTGTTTTGTTTTTTTCTATAATTACCTTTCCTTTTTGACTGTTTATATTTTTAATAGAGGCTTCCTTTAGTAATTTTTCTTTTTTTTTAAATATACACATATATATATATACATATTTTCTTTTTCTATTGTTTTTTTTGGGGAGGAAGAAGGGGAGTGGAGTTGAGAAACTTTGTAACTCTGCAACACTGCCAACTAGAGGCTTGAAAATACTTTACTTGAAGTTGAGAGAACTGTGAGAAACTCTCTCCCAAGGACACTGAGTTGATAAGATAGAGAGAAAAACTCTGGAGAATGTTTTCACAGGTGTCTCTTTGGGATTTCTACAATCAACTGAATGTTTGAAGCTTGGCTTTGAAACTTGTGGAGAAGCCATAATAAGAGCCTTGGATGTTTAAATAAAATGCAGTGTGATTTTTGCTTTACTTGTTGTTAGCTTTTATCCCTCCTCCTTAACCCTATAGTTTTTGTAATATTTGTACACTTTTGCTTATTACTATTATTATTATTTTTCATTTTTTTTTTCTCTAAAGGGAAAGCCTCAGAATATTGTTTCTTTTTTTCCTTTTTTTTTTCTTTTTTGGGGGACTTTTGTTTTTTTATCTTTGTATGTATATACTCTTTTTTTGTGGCCATGTTTTTTTTTTTTCTTCTTGAGATTTCGCAATTGGATTAAGGTGTGAAGAACCTGAAGAATTTTTCTTTTCTTTTCCTTTTATTATTATTGTTATTTTTTTAATATTATTGGGTTTTATTCTCCTTTTGACTATTGCAACTGAGGATTAAGGTCTAGAAGAACCTGAAGAAAGAAATTTTTCTGGTGGCAATTTTTTTTTTTCCTTGAAACTTTTTTTCCTTTTTAAATTTTGGGTTTTTTGGTTTTTTTTTACTGATTTTTCTTTTTTACGTTTTTCCTTTCCCTAATTGGATTATAATTGTTACACTGCCAACTGGATTAAAAGAGTGGGAAGATTCCGAGTTATTCAAATGAGTAAGAAAGTTCTACCTTCTGGCGCATCAACTTCTGCTCCTGCCTCCCCATCAATTGGAGGACGACTTTCAACAATGGCGAAGCAAGATAAAGGACAAACGGATCTAACGACGGTTATGCAAGGAATTCAAGAACTTAAAATGAGTATTGAACAAAGGATGGGGAGTATTGAACAAAAAATTGAAAATATCCAACAGATGATGGCGAAGTATGATGAGAAACTACAAAAATGGAAGAAAAGACAATCAAAGAGATGAGAAATTGCAAAAATTAGAAGAGAAAGACAATCAAAGAGATGAGAAAATTGGAAATATTGATGACAGAGTGACAACGCTTGAACAAAACAAGAATGAGATGGTGAAGTGGGAGATGGATAGATCAGAATATTACCTCAGATTTCAAAATATAGAGGAAGAAAAAGGACAAGATCTTGCTGCAGTAATGATAGAAATCTTGGCTGGAGCTTTGGAAATAACAGAGGAAAAATGATGGATGGAATAGATGAGATATACCGAGTTTTTACAAGATATGCATCGAGGAATAAGTTACCAAGAGAAGTTCATGTTAGATTTACTAAAAATCTATCAGAACGCAGATATTACAAGCGGCAAGAGAGAAGACATTGAAATATGGAGATAAAGAGATCGGGGTTTTAAAACAAGTACCCAGAAAAATTAGAGAGGTGAGGAGAGAATATCGTTTCCTGACTAAAGTATTATTGGAAAAGGAGGTGAATTACAGATGGTTGATTCCAGAAGGATTAATGGTTACATGGAAAGAACAGAGATACAGAATTGGCTCAATTGATGAAGCAGAATCGTTTTATAAGGAATTTTTTAAAAGAAGAGAAACAGAGATAGAAGAAGAGACTACCTTAACTGAATTTCAAGAGGACCAAATAGAGATGGGAAAAGAAGAAGGTGCAGTAGGTGGACAAGTGGAGACTAAAGAACAACGTGAAGTAAGATCAACGAGAGCCGTTAGACCTAAATATAAATCATAACTATGGAGGAAAAAAAATTGATTTCTTTGAATATAAATGGACTGAATTCAGCTACTAAAGAAGGAAAATTTTTCATAAAATAGAGAAATTAAAATTTGATATAATTTGTTTACAAAAAGTACACATTAAAAAACAACATCAACAATTATTGGTGCGACCAAAAATAGGGAAAATTTTTACTTCTTGGCCCAGTGTAAGAAAAGAGGAGTGGTATTGTATATTAAAGAAACCATTTCAGCAAAATTGATTTATACTGATGAAGATGGAAGAGTATTAATGGTTGAAATAGTGGATAACAATACAAAGATACTTTTGGTTGCAATCTATGCTCCGAATGATAAACAAAAAGATTCTATAAAAAGTTACATATGAAAATAATTGAACTGGACTACGCTAATATATTTATAATGGGAGATTTTAATGGAATTGTAGACAATGAATTGGACTACACAGCAAAAATAACACGACAAAATAGGAAGATCCTCCCTAAATCCTTTTTTGAAATGATAGAGGAATTAAATCTAAAAGATATATGGAGAGAAAGAAATACTAAAACTCAACAATATACTTTCTACTCGAATAGACATTCATCATGGTCCAGAATAGATATGATCTGGACGTCAACAGAATTATTATCTAATATTCAAGAAATAAATATTGAAACAAGTACATGGGCAGATCACAACCCAATGACAATTAAATGGAAAGGACAAAAAGAAGATCTAGATGGACATTAAATAATACTATTTTAAAGGAAAAAGATTTTATACAGTGGATGGAAAAGGAACTGGCCTTCTTTTTAATGAAAACAGAAAAGAAGATACTTCAATACAGAATGTTTGGGACACAATGAAGGCATATGCAAGAGGATTGATAATGGAATACACAAAGAAAAAAATATTAGAAAGAGGCAAATGATTAAAACTTTAGAAGATGATTATAAAAATTGGAAAAAGAATTACAGAGAATGCCACAGAAAAAAGATATTAAATTTAAAATGGATATAATTAAACATAAGATGGATCAAACAGAGAAAGAAGAACTGGCGCAAAAAATTAGAAGTGCTAAACAGAACTATTTTGAGGATGCAAACAGGCCAGGTAGATGGTTAGCATACAAACTGAGAAAAGAGAAAGAATCAAGGAGAATACCACAGTTAATGGATGAACAGGGTCTAGTCTGTCATGGTAATAAGGAGAAAAAGAGAATTATTCGAGATTTTTATGCGCAATTATATAAGCAGGAGGATTTTGATGAGGGAAAATTAAACAGTATTTACAAAATGCCAACCTACCCAAGATATCTGATGAAACTGGGAAAATGTTGGAAAATCCTATAACAATGATGGAATTAACTGAAGCACTTAATAGACAGAATAACGGAAAAGCACCAGGACCAGATGGTTTCCGGCAGAATTTTATAAAACATTACAAGAATCACTGAGCATTTCAATGTTAGAAATTATGAATGAAGTTATGATAAATAAGAAAATACCTAAAACATGGTCAGAAGCTTATATTACGCTTATTCCAAAAGAAGGGACTGACCCATCACAAATTAAGAATTATAGACCTATTTCTTTATTGAATGCAGATTATAAAATCTTTGCTTCAATTTTGGCAGAAAGGCTTAAAAATACTTAAATAATTTTATTCATCCTGATCAGAATGGATTTCTACCAAAGAGACAAATTAAAGACAATATGAGAGTAATTTTGGACACTTTGGAATATTATGAGGCACACCCTGAAAAGCAAATGGCTTTGATATTTTTAGATGCTCAAAAGGCATTTGATAACGTAATTGGAGATTTATGTTATTATTATTGGAACAGATGGGTTTTGCTAGAAAATTTATTCAAGCAATAGAAGCTATATATTATAAGCAAACAGCAAAAGTGATGATAGATGGAGGAATTTACAGACTCTATCAATATTAAAAAAGGCACAAGACAAGGATGTCCACTATCCCCTTTGTTATTTGTATTGACTTTGGAAGTATTAAATAGAAATATTAGAGAGGATACAAATATAAAAGGAATGAAAGTTAAAAAGGAGGAATTTAAATTGCAAGCCTTTGCAGACGATTTGGTCTTTATTCTGGAAGATCCTTTAGAGACAGCTTTAAAACTACTGGAAAAGATAGAGACGTATGGTGAGATGGCTGGCTTGAAAATAAATAAAGACAAAACAAAGATTCTGACAAAAAATATGTTATTAAGGCAAAGAGAAGAGTTGGCAGACTTATTGAAAATTCAAGTTACGAATAAAGTTAAATACTTGGGGATAATTTTGACGTCAAGATGTACTACACTGAAAGAGAATAATTATATTAAACTTAAACAGCAGATAGCATCTGACTTGAAAAAATGGGAAAATTTACAATTATCTTTGATAGGTAGAATCTCAACAATTAAAATGAATATTTTACCCAGAATTTTATATTTGTTTCAAACAATACCAATTAGGCTTGGTAAAGATTATTTTGATGAATTAAATAAAATGGTGTTGAAGTATATATGGCAAGGTAAGAAAGCGAGAATAAAACTAAAACTTTTACAGGATGCTAGAATTAGAGGAGGATTTGGCCTTCCTAATTGGGAGTTGTATTATCAAGCTGCAAATTTAATGTGGGTTAAAGAATGGATAACGTTAAGAAAGTCTAGATTACTGGCACTGGAAGGACATGATTTATTATTGGGTTGGCATGCTTTTTATGGTATAAGGGAACTAAATCGCAGGGTTATTTCAGAAGGCACTATATACGGGAATCGTTATGGTTGAATTGGGAGAAAATTAAGAAACAATGTTATTTGAAAATTCCAGTTTGGTTATCAACTATTGAAGCTTTTTCCTATCCCATAATTTATAAGAAGGAACAAACAGTTAGATATGGGGAAATACTGGATGAAAAGGGTGAACTTAAAAGCGATGCAAAAGCTAGAAGAACAAGATATAAAGATGAATTGGTTTTCATATGCAAAATACACTCAAGGTATCTTAAAGATTCTAAAACAGAAGGATTCTATGATAAATTGACTGATTTAGATGGGATTTTGACAGGTGCTGATGAAAAAGTGATTAAAAAACTATATAGTTATTTGTTGGAAATTAAATTAGAGGAAGAACAAGTCAAAGAAACAATGATTGTTTGGGGAAGAATTTTGGATATGGGATTGATTTAGAAAAATGGCAAAAATTGTGGTCTCAAAATTATAAAATGACAATGTCAGTAGCATATAAAGAAAATTTGTATAAGATGTTTTACAGGTGGCATTTTCCCCGACAAGAATAGCAAGAATGTTCAAGAATAAATCCGAAAAGTGTTGGAAATGTCATCAGATCCCTGGCTCATATTACCATATGTGGTGGACTTGTGAGGAGGCCAGGAAATACTGGACTAGAATTCGCATATGGTTGGAAGAAATGACAAAAAAACATATAGATTTGAAACCAGAGATTTTTCTATTGGGAATCTTACCTGATACATTTAATAAAAACTTAAAGTATTTGATTGTAAATGTGTTAACAGCGGCTAGGATTGTATTTGCTAGAAATTGGAAGAGTGAGAAAATACCATTAGAGGAAGAAATTATTAAGAAAATATTGGAATGTGCTGAAATGAGTAGATTGACATTTGAAATTAGAGAACAAGAAGATAAACAATTCTATGAAGTTTGGGATCTTTTTATCAATGGTTAGATAAAACAATATAATAATAGAATATATATATATTTTGGTTTGATAATATTTTTAGAATATTATATTAAGATAGATTTGGTATGATTTTACGATTTGTTATAAATTAACTAAATTATAGTTATCTCGCTTAAGCATGAATTAGTTAAATTATAGTCAAATGATTGTTTAATAAGGATATTAGGATATATAATTATTGATTGATAATATGAGTTATTATGTAATATAATTATTATGATGACTATGAAATAGATGCACAAAAAGAAGTGATAAACCAACCGATACACTGTCTGTAAATTTATGAAGAATGATGATGTTCTTATGTTATGTTTTATGTTTTGTGTGTTTTTATTTGTTGTTAAAATCAATAAAACTTTAAAAAAAAAAAAAAAAAAAAAGAATGGAAATGAAATAAAAAATTCCTGAAGCAAGAATTATACCACTGAAGTTATAGCATGAACTTTATGTTCTTTCTATACTTCTCATAAAATGATTCAAATAACCTTTCTTTCCTGTAGTGAACAGCTGTTCTCTGATTGTAAGCCAGGACAGACAACTGGGATACACAATGGGAACAGCAAAAGCCATACTTGTTTAAGCAGGAATTAATTCAAAATACATGTTTACCTTTTTCTGTATTTTATACCGTTTGTGGCAGGTCATACGCTTACTAGCTTTCTTTAACTCTGAAAGGCAAAAATGCAAAAATTTAAATTCTGTCACCATGAATGAATGTGTGCCACACTATTTTTCACAACTATGAATCTAGAAACATAATTTAATAAAGAGGAAAGAAAATGTCTGAATAGACCCAGATTACTTAGGTAATATTACATTTTTATCCTGCCTTTACACAAACACACAGAATATGATTAGGAATGCAATCTTTTCTCGCTCCACAGTACTCAAAATTTAAGTCTCCCGCTGAGTATTTTTGGATGAGTCACAATTGCTTATTGTCTGTGGTCATTAAAGTGACAACAGATAAATAATTGGCTGGCATAATATACAATGTCCTTGGCTTTTCCCAATGATTTTCCCCTTCATTATATAGATTTTAAGATTTTAAGTTTTCCCATTCACTGAATACTTTTTTAAACAAGCAGATCTCACCAGTACAAGTAGAGATTTAATTAATTCCTCTGAGAGCACAAGGTTATTTCAGACACCATACAGAACAACGAAATCCTTAGAAAATCAAGATAAGTGCAAATGGGACTGCATTTCTAGACTCTGCTTAGAATTTTCCTTTGCTTTTTGCTACTTAATTTTGCATCAGCTTTTTTTTTTGGGGGGGGGGGGGTGATGTCAGCAACCTATGTTATCCCAAAGGTGCTGTTCAAAATGCAACTCGACTTTTTGGGGGGTTTTTTCCTCTTGAAAACGTTTCGCTTCTCACCCAATTCGGAAAGTGAAGAAGTTTTTTTCCTAAGAGGGCTAGAGATTGGAGAAGAGTGTTGGTCACATGGCTTGCTGTCTATGGAGGTTTTCACTCACCCAGCTCAGGGTTGTCCCAAAGGTTCAAAAGGCAACTGGACTTCCTTGGTTTTATTTTTAAATAAACGCTTCTCAAGAAGCGGAACGTTTTCATGGGGAAAAAATAAACCCATGGAAGTCCAGTTCCCTTTTGAACAGCAGCACCTCTGGGACAACCCTGAGCTGGGTGAGTGAAAACCTCCATAGACAGCAAGCCATGTGACCAACACTCTTCTCCAATCTCCAGCCCTCACGTGCTCTCTGCTGGCTACAGAACAGCAGTCCAACACATTTGGAGAACATCAGGATGGATCAGGTGGGCCTTAGATCGCAGGTCCCTGTCCAGAACACGACTCTACACTGCATTACTTGTAGAAAACAAGCGGCCCTCCCAATCCGGATCGCTTTTGGCCAGAACGGCTCGCGAAGCAAAGGCCCAGAAGAGACACTCTGTACGGGGCTCCATCCCCCGCGTCTCTCCAGTCTCGAGTTATTAACCGACCGGCCGACTTCCGTTACCGGCCCACTCCCTGTTTGTCTTCCACCCCCACCCCCAATAGCCGCTGCCCTACTCACTCGGTCGCTTCATGGCGGGCGACTCTCCTCTCCTGGGCGATCCACGTGGAAGAAAGAAGAACCTCGCCGAAAGGCTGCCGTAAAGCGCCGCGGCCTGGCCGTCGCTCCGCGAGTCTCGCTTGGCGGCTGAGAGGCTAGCTTTGCGACAGCGGCGGGATCGCTTGCGAGCGAGCGAAGTGAGCGGCAACAGTGGCGGCAACGCCGACGGCGCGGGGGGCAGTGGCGGCGACGGGGACTGAGCGCGGCCGCGGCTGCAGGAGGCGGAGGATTAGCAGCAGCAGCAGCGGGGCTGGCTGGGTAAGTTCAGGGTGAGGGGCCGGGCTTGGCTTGGCTCCGGAAAACAAGCGGCGCTCGCGGGAAGGGAAGACAGGAGGCCGCGACGCGTCCCCTTTGTGTGGCTCCGGAGCTGCTGGGCGAGATTCTTTTGCCGGAGCCCCCGATCTCTGCGCCTCTCCTGCCGAGGACTGGGCGCTGCTCGCCTCCCTTCTGGTTCCTCTTTGGGTCTGGCCGCTTCTGGCCGGCCTCCCGAGGGGGAAAGAGACCGGCCCTCCCCACCAGCCCCTGGGCTGCCTCTGACCCACTAACCCTCTTCTCTCCCCTTGAGTTCACACACGAGTTTTCCCCCTGTTTCTGGTAGAAGTGGTGGATTCTCCCCAGGAATTTGTGGGTGATTTGATCTGTTTTCCAGGTTTTGTTTTTCCCTCGTCAACACGTTAGGGGAAACACACACACACAAACCCCAACATTTAGAAACCAGTTAGCCGGCGGTATCTATCCTAAGCCTCGGCTGGAGAAATGATTTGAAGTTTTTCGCCCTAGTCCAGAGCAGAGCCCGCTGCACTTGTCAAAAGTGACCACTTCTTTGACTGAATCCACTCTCCCATCCACTCTCCCATCCACTTCTCTCGCATTGAGGCATAAACAATCTTGTTGCCTGTTTATCCACGATAAAACTTTCTTCTAAAATACAAATTATAGTTTCTTTAAAAGCATGGCTTTAGCTTTTCTAATAAAAACAATATGAAATACAGGTGCTGTTTCTGAAACTGGATTCATACAGTGTGCTGGGATTTGGTAATGTGTTGATTTCACATGGTAAACCATAATATGGTTTATATATAAATTGACACCTGTTGTGGCCACATAACAATATATAATATACATATAGGGCTTTGCTTTTTATGTGACCACAACAGGTGTTAATTTGAATATAGCATATTGTATGAACCCAGCCACAGTTCCTGCACAAAGGACAGGAATTCTGCAAATTACAACAGCTAAAAAGAATAATATGTACCATCAAGTGAAAAATTGGCTGTCCTTTAATATTTCATGTTTCCTTTATTTAAAGATGTTGAAAAGCTTAACAGTGTAATGGAATCTATAGTTTAGTTATTCATCTAATAACCATTATTTTGAAACACCCAAAATTCATTTATTTCTAAATTTAAGGAGTGATATATTTTTCATTTTGCATAGCTAGTGAAAATATGCCATTCTGTTGAGACTGTCTTAATAAAGGAGAATATTTGTAGCTCAGGGTTGAAATAAGGACTCCTTGATGCTCCCTGAGCTTGCTTGTTTTCTTCAGATGTTTCATTACCCAAACTAGGTAACACCAGTAGTTGGGGTTAAAATAAATTTTGAAAAACTAAGGCATTGTCAGAAGATAACTCCATTGGTTTTCGTTTTTCTTTTTAGCATATAGATAACATCCAAAGAGACAGATTTGGCTGGCATATTAACAAGCTTTCAAGTTGCACGGAATTTTTTTTCAGCTCAACAGTATAATAGAGTCTTATATTTTTGGAAATTAGAATGATCTATTCCAAAAGGAAAAACATAGTTTTACCAGGAAGTGATAGATGGCTGTTTTCATTTAACAGTAGAAGAATGGTTATTTTTACAGAATACTACAAATACTATTTTCATGCTTCTGATAAATATAGACTTTTTTCATTTCATTCTACCCAGAAATTGCAACTTAAAAAGGCATGTTTTATATATGAAAATTACTGTTTTGTTTTGTTCTTGATATAAAATTTAGGAATTCATTGGTTGAGCTGATATACTTAAATCAGATAGAAAAATTAATGTCCGATAAGCTGTTACGTTGTAATAATTGTAACTATATTGACAGTTGATTTAAAATACTGAAAGCATTGTAATTATCTAAAGTCAGGTAAACAATTTTAGTTCTGTTCAAGAAATATCAGCACAGCTATTTAACTAATAGAAAAAGAATGACAGTTCAGTCAATGGACCTGTAGCAACAAAATATTATTTTTATAACAAGAGTATTGGTTTTATTTATTGAATGCTCAGAAAATAATTTGATATAAGGAATTAAAATAAATGGCAGATTTCACAATGCCCTTTTAGATAGTAGGTTAACTATTATTTTTAAATGCACTATTCTGTGTCCTCTTTTTCCTACCTGAAACAATTGTCAAAGGGTTATCTACATATAAAAAATACTTGTGACGATATTGTCTTTTAGGGCATGCAGTAAAATGCAAAGAATAGAAAAAGAGTAGGTAAAAAAAAATAAAGTTAGGAGATGCAAAAAAGAAATATAATTACTGCATTATTCAGTATATAAGACGCACTTCCCCACCCCCAAAAGTGGGTGGAAATGTCTGTGCGTCTTACACAGTGAATGTTGCCAAAGCCCCGCCCACCCCCATCCTTCGGCCTCTCCCTCCCAGCAATTTGCCTCCATGCAGCTTCAACACAGCATGATTAACACAAGCAGCTGATTGTCGATTGGATCGGCCTTCTGACAATCAGCTGGTTTAGGCTGCAGGGATCGCCATCGCCTATTGCTGCCTCTGTGTGCCCCATTTTTGGCCTCCGCATCCTGTTTTTGGCATCTGCACGCCTCGTTTTCGGCCTCCGTGTGCCCCATTTTTGGCCCATTCTGGACGGCGGGGACCGGAACGGGTGGAAATGGGGCACTGAAGCTGAAAATGGGGAGCGGGAGGCTGAAAACAGGGCGCAGAGGCCGAAAATAGAGCGTGTGGAGGCAGCAATAGGTGATGACGATCCCTGCAGCCTGAAACAGCTGATCATTGGGAGGCTAATCCAATCAACAATCAGCTGCTTGTGCTAATCAGGATGTGCAGAAGCTGAAACAGGCTGTTTGCTGTTTGCTCAAGAAGGCAAATTGCTGGGAGGCGGAGGCAGATTTTTTTTTTCTTGTTTTCCTCCCTAAAAGCTAGTTGCATCTTATACTTCGGAGCATCTTATACTCCAAAAAAATACGGTGAAAGTGTTTTATAATAATGCTCCATCCTTGCAAAATATGCTTATTTCCACTCTGTCCATACACTATTTCATGCATTGTGTTTTATTTTTTAACCCTTTTATCTTTTCTTTTTTGAGGATCTCATCAACTCCATCCAATCACTGCTTTCATGTTTTCCCTTCCCAGACTATTCATTTTTATTTCACAATGTTTTATTTCCAGTTTGATCCTCTTTTATCCTCACCAAATCACCTCAGTGAATTTCTTTTGAATTGGTTAGTCCCTGTTCTCTTACGTTCATATAACACTCTTTGATTTCTGATAGTGTGTCTTCTTCCTTTATTATGTACATTTGACATAATTTTCTTTTGGCATACCAATCTCTCACTTCTATATAATAAAATGGGCAGAAAACTTTTTTTACATTGCCATTTTTTTCAACAAGCATTGTTGCTTCACAATAGACACATATTCCATCATGTTGATGTCAAATCTTTTCTTCCAAAATTTTCACATTATAATTTCTCCACCCATTTTTCCAGTTTAAAGAAAATTCAAGATACATAAATTAACCTTTCTTCATGTTTTGCTATTTAGAGAAACTTGCAATTGTTTTATTTACTTTTTCTAGTCAAATGCAGTTACAGGTAGTCCTCAACTTCCAACAGTTCATTTAGTGACCAAAGTTACAACAGACTGAACAAAGTGACCTATGACCGTTTTTCACACAACCATTGCAGCATTCCCATGGTCATGTGATCAAAATTCGGACACTTTACAACCAACATATTTATGACAATTGAAGTGTCCTGGTGTCATGTGATCACCTGTTGTCACCTTCTGACAAGCAAAGTCAATGGGGAAGCTAGATTCATTTAACATCCATGTTACTAACTTAACAACTGCAGTAATTTATTTAACAACTGTGGCAAGAAAGTTGTAAAACAGGGCAAAATTCACTTAACAAATGTTTCACTTAGCAATAGAAATGTTGGGGTCAATTGTGGTCATAAGTCGAGAACTACCTGTACTTTGGTTTTTAATATATTAAATTGATATATATGCAGATACAGACAGTGTCTGAATCTAACATTCACATGAAACATTTTGGTTCTCTCCCATAATGTGACATCATCTGCATACAAAAGTACTGTATAAGTACTTTCATGTCTCCAATCAACATAACAACAGACACTTGCTAATATATTTATTCATAAATACATTTTAAAAAATCAAGCAGGCATTAGACATCTATCTTACTTCCTGCCTATTGCTGAACCATTTGATAATTATTCAGTGTGCTTATGTATATTATATCTCCATTAGATCCTCTTTACTATATTTAGCAACCACACTTTTAACAACATACTTGCATTAAACCTTCCATAATTCAAGCTTAATTCTCTTTATTCTACACTTCTTTGAATCAAGAAATATGCAATGGATCATATATTTGTACATTTCTCAGAAACATTCTAAAAAGCAAAAAAAAATCTCTTTATACAAAAAGTCATACAGCTTTCTTAAATTTTGCTAATGTCATCTCAAATATCATCAGAATTGTCCAGCACTTTGCCAAACATCTTGCCAAGCATACTTAACAGATTAATCGCCCTGCATTCATTCTTGCCACCTTTTTGTTTGGCAAACAATAACAGCATTATTTTATTGTCAGGTACTGAAGCAGCTGTCACACACATTACACAAATCAGATAGGCAGTCCATAAGCAAGCCAAGTCAATGTTCTAGTATCTGTCTGCTTTTACCATCTATTGTACACCAGCTACACATTTCTATTTTTTAGTATTCACATAACATATATTACCATACTTCTTTTTTTATCAGTTTTTAAAAACTAGTTACAGGATTCATTTGAATTTCAGTCTTCATTATCATACCCAAGCAAATCTTCTAGCATTCTCTCACTTCAGTTTCATCCCATATTATTTAATTAATTCTGGAAGCTCCTTGTGGAATCAACAATATTGTAAATATTACCCACTTCCCAAACAATGTTTTATTTTATTTCAAAATCTCTTTTACTTCTTTTCTTCCTCTTTTAATCAAAATGGGTTTTAGCTATCTTAGATTACATTATGTTATACATGTACTGTACAATATTTTTCATCCTCAAAGACATTATAAACTTCATTACCTACCATCATTTCAATCACTGTATGAAGTACAAATCCATCATTTAACCTTTAGCTTTAAATACCTCTGCTTTGTTTGAGTTTGCTTTCAATTTATTTGTCATTTATCAGACAAAATTACAGCTGCTATTTGGCTTGGAGTAAAATATGAAAAAGTTCTTTTCAAAATATGGTTTACTTCTATGTATACATGAACTATAGTTTTGTTGCCTTATGTGTTGTAAATATAGCCACTTATTCCATAATCAATCACTAAGCTATTGTTTAGTTTGAAGTGCTTCAGCAGTTGCATTTAAAAGTATTAGATATGTGTCTGCATTGTTAATTTGAAGTTTTTATAATGATTTATAATTTATTATAATTAAATCTTAATGACTGTTATATGATGTACTTTGGCATTTGCAATTTCTGAATCTGTTATTTTTTTAATGTTGGTCAATACGTTAATTAAAACAACAATAGATACACTATAGTGATTTATATATAATGAATAATCTTTTTGTTAGCATAGTTCTTCTGGAATAATATGACCATTAAGACTATAGTTCTACCATATCAAATAGCAGTTTTGTTACTGATAAGTGTGAAACTACAAACTTTATTCACCTAAGACTGCTAGTTTTGTTCTGAATTTTAAATAAACCTTATTTCAAATTTGCTAACAAGCCAGTTATTATAATCCTATTTTGTGTTGTTTTCTATAGTTTTCCTTACTCTTTCTTCTTAATCCTTTATTTACCTATTCCTCCGTTATTTCTTCTCTGTTTTCCTTTCTTTTTGTTATCTTCTCTTTCAGTTTTGGCTGTACTAATACTGCGGCTGAGTTGGTGCTTTAAAGATTTCCCTTTTCTCAGTTTGCTTACTTGCCTATCAGACATTATGAGGAGATTGGCTTTTCGTGGTGCTGGTTGTACTCTGGTAAATCTGGTAATTTGCTGGTAATGTGTGTGCTGTTTGTCCCTCTTCCATACATCTCAGCCATTTTTGTTTTATACAGATAGTCCTCGACTTACGACCACAATTGAGCCCAAATTTTCTGTTGTTGAGTGAGACATGTTAAGTGAATTTTCCCCCATTTTATGACCTTTCTTGTTTCAGTTGTTAAGTGAATCACTGTAGTTGGCAATTTAGTAACCTGGTTGTTAAGTGAATCTGGTTTCCCAATTGACTGTGCTTATCAGGTCGCAAAAGGTGATCACATGACACAGCAACAGTCATAAATATGGACCAGTTGCCAAGCATCTGAATTTTGATCACATGATCATGAGGATGCTGGAAAAGTTATAACTGCGAAAAACGGTCATAAGTCACTTTTTTCAGTGCCTGTTGTAACTTTGAATGGTCAATAAATGAATTGTTGTAAGTTGAGGATTACCTGTATTTGGTTTGTAAAAGTCATGTTTTTTCATGTATCTGATGAATTTGTACATCAATTTGGTTATCAGACATGAAGTGCACATGTATTTACATAAGTACATTGGACTAAGTATATATTCTTAAAATATATTTCTGTAAATAAAGTAATTGGAAAATATGATTTTCTATTTGTTTCTCTTGGAAAACAACTATAGTAATCTTACATTTTTAATTTTGTTAAAGGAACTTGACTAGGATAATGAGAGGTTTTTAAATTTTATTTTCTGCTTTTAAATGAGTAGGAAATTCTAGAACGTTTATGAATCACTTCACACTTTAAAATTGCAAACAAGTTATTGGCTTACTTCTTCATGATCATTTCTTAGTCTGCATTTGTACTGTGTGAATTTTAGGTTTAAGATTCAGCTTTTTCAGCTCAGATCAACTAATTCCTTATGGACTTGATGTTGTTTGGTAGGAATAAGAAATAATTGCTTTGTGGTTTAAATGAAAATAATTTAAGTAACATGCTTTGTTTAAATTTTGTTGATCTTTAGTAATTATATTACATTATAATTAATGTTTATCTTCAGCTAAATAGTTTTTGTAAGAAGTACTAGCAAAATATAAAAACCTTATTTACCTTAAGGATTCTTTTATTTTTGTTTTCGGTATTAATCTATATCCACATTAATGTATTAAACCGATTGCTGCATTCTTCTTACAGAATCATTTACTTCTAGCTTAGCAAGCAAATTGTTTTCAAACAATATTTTAGATCCTTTCACTTTTTCTCTTAGGACACTTCATGTCACTATTGCACAAATCATAGTAGCTTTTATGACATAAATTTTGCATGCCTACTTCAAAACCATGCTTAACATAATTATATACTTAAAAATGTAACAAATGAAAGTACTTCAGGACACAAGTTGCTCTTATATTGAATATAGTCCATAAGAAATCATAGTCTCTGTAATTATTGTACATTTAAATTGAGCAATTAGTTCATGATTCACTTGTAATTGAATGTTCATTCCTCATTCACAATTGGAGCTAATACTTTCGGTCTTTGGTGTTGGCACAAAACAAAATTTGGTTGTAACTGCTTTTTGCTTAATGTTATACATTGTTTCAAAAGCTGTCAGGTGGCCAAAAGGAGCTTGATATACTGTATTCACGTAAATTTATTATTAGGACAATGCTTGATGTCTAGATTTTTCATACACAGATAGGCAGGCAGACAGGCAGACAGACTAAAACAAATGGTTTATGCTGCTACATATCAGCCAAATAGCTGTGGTAATATTTCTTTAAGAAATAGAAATGTTGCAGTCCCTTCAAGCAAACCATTTATTTTGTTATAATTTTGTTATCAAGGGTCTTGGCTAATACAATGATTGCTTGGCAGCAAAACCATTAATACAATATCCTAATATAGGTTATGTGAGCCTTTCCAAAACTTGTCTCTATTCCTCACACAGCATGGCCATTTCCCAGAATTCTGGAATCTAAAGTGAATCTAAAGAAGCTATATGTTGTCCAGAAGTTATCTAGAAACAAAATGTATAAAGTAGAAATTATTTACAGTATTCCAGACATGTTCCACCAAAATGTATGCAAAAAACAGCTAGAGCTAGAGGCAGTGGGAATAGATCCTTATCAGCGTGTCTCATCATTGTTCTTAGTCAGCCATGCTCACAGTGGCAGCCATTGTTTGAATAGGTATGGAGCTAGTTTATCAGAATAGCCACATTCTTTCAAAATAAACAGTGTATTAAAGACACACTGATACCTACTGTAAATTATTTCTTTGTTTGAAACTTTCCAAGTTTAAGAACATTTTTCTTTATTATAGAAGAAGTTGGATTCCATGAGCTCAAAGAGGCGAAGGGCTACCTCTCCTTCTAGCAGTGCCAGTGGAGGAGATTTTGATGATGGTCACCATTCCACAAACACACCAGGTCCAAGTCGGAAGCGAAGAAGACTCTCCAACCTCCCAACAGTTGATCCTGTAAATATCCTTGAATGTCTATCTTTCTAGCCTAGTTACTGTGTACAAGCAACCGTCTATTATATCACTAGAAAGCAATTGTTAAAGTCTTCGTTCTTTTAAGTTCTTGGGACTTTAAAAACATCGACCCTTTAAATTAGAGTGATATACATAACATATTGGAGCATCAGAATGAAGCATCAGAATTGCTACAAATATATTTTGCATTTTAACATAACAGGACCCAGATTGTTGGGGTCAGTATGTTGACTCTAAACCACTTAGAGAAGGCTGTAAAGCACTGTGAAGCAGTATATAAGTCTTAAGTGCTATTGCTCTTTCAGGATGCTTAAATTTTCTGGAAAATGTTGAATTGCAGGGACTCCTTGTTCAGCAACTGGTTTATAAAGCAAAGAAAAATTGAATTGAGATTATAAATACAGACACATTTCCTATAATGATCATTTTGTTTAACAACCAAGTTGCCAGTCCCAGTTGTGTTGCAGTTGTAAATAGGACTTCCTGTACATTTACTTGCAGCTTATAAGTGATGCAACTCACCATCTTCTTTGAAGTTGACAGCTTTGCCAGGGTTGTTGAGGTCAGACTTTGGTATGGTGGTGGGAATATAGTTGAGGGAAATAACAAATGAAATGAAACAAATGAAAACTTCCACATTTAAGGTTTTTAAAATCTCCTAACCACTTTCCTTATATTGGGCTGATTTTTCTCTGTCATAGGGATGTCTGCTAAAAAAAAAAGAGCTGATGATGATTTTTCTTAGGAGTATTTCTAGTATCAGAAAAACCAAATATTTTCTTTTGTTATAAAATTACCACGAACCTTATTTTAAATAATAATATAAAACAATAAATTAAGAAAAAATGTCCCTGCCCATTTGGGGAGTGCAGACCTCCCCCCATACTGGGCAAACTATTTTGGCACATAAGCTAGTAAAAGGTGGAAGCCCCTTTCCTGTAAAGTAGGTTTTTCTCCTTTAGATATTCCTTTAGTAAATGAATTTTATTTATATATAAATAGTTTAACATGTTCACAGAAAAATAAAATCCTTTTTCCCTATCTTCAAATTAATAAAACAGGACTTCTTTGTTCAGGTTAGTTTGGTTTGGTTGATTTTGGCTGTTATAATTGCTTATTTTGTGCCCAGACTTTGCAGTTGGAATCGGCAGCTTGTTAATGATTTAGGGAGCCCATGAAATTGCTAAGCATGACTTAAGATTACTTCAGATATGAATTGGGAAGTAATAAAAGAAAAATGGTTGTTAAGTCATATTTCATCATGCTTAATTACTGGTCACAACTCTGTGTTATTAGCTCATTGATGGTTCCTCCTTTTCCAACTGGCCAAACTGATCAAATTAAGAAATCCTAGGTTTCTTAGAGGTCATAGCATATGGTTCCATTTATAACAAAAATACCTGAAATACACACGCACATACACTTTCTTAAATTTGCAAGGTATTTTTTTTTAATAAAAGTTTTATTTAAGTTTTCACAAAACATACAAATACAAATAAAATATCTTTTTTGGAGAAAAGCGTGGTTATCACTTCTCCATACAGACATAAACGCAATACATATTTATCTTATACATTCTAATCCATATCTCATAACTATTTTCACAATTTTTTCAATAGCTTTTTCCTTTCTTTACTTCCTATACCCTTATTTTGAATTATCTCGTTCCTTTCTTAATTCAATTACATATCTTTTTCTAATTTTTAAAATCTTTCTAATCAATGTTTTTATACATTCATCTGTCCTGTTTACAATTTCATATTATCTTTTCTCATAAAACAAATTTTCCCCTGTAATTACTAGACTGGAGTGTAACACCTTTATATCTTTTTTCAAATCTTATTTAAAAATTTAAGTTACATCTTTACAGTTATAACATTCATTTTCTAACCTCCATTTTATAACACATACCTATTTTCAATCAAATTCTGCTTGGTACATTCCCTTAAAATACACACTAAATTCTTAAAAGCAAAAAGTATATATGT